>NC_056523.1:159921976-159998714 GCF_019175285.1 Sceloporus undulatus
ATCTATCTATCTATCTATCTATCTATCTATCTATCTATCTATCTATCTATCTATCCATCCATCCATCCATCCATCCATCCATCCATCCATCCATCCACTTTCCTATCTCTCTCTGTCATCTAACTCTCTATCCACTTACTATCTCTCTTTGTCATCTGTCTGTCTGTCTATCTATCCATCCATCCATCCATCTATCTATTTATCTCTGTCAGAGAGAGAGGGTCCATAAACTTGCCTGGCTCCAGCGAGGGCTGAACCTCCCAGATGCCCTCCTTTTCCAGGCTATGTCTTCCATTTCTCCCTCCAAAGGGCCTTCCCTCTGCCTTCTCCCACCAGCTCTGCCTTTCATGAGAGGCTCCATTAGAGGAGGAGAGAACGGGGCAAGGAGGGAAGTCCATGTGTCTCCCTTCAAGAAGTCTCAAGTCCCAGGGACAGCAAGGCAGCTGGGGAAATCAGGAAACCAAATGCATTTGGAGCCTTGCATTATCACACAGCAGCCATTACGTGAGAGCAGCCAATTCGCAAGGAAAAGGGACAGGTGAATCCAGTAGTTTTGGGAATTTACTTATTTCCAGATTGACCTCACATTCACCCTGGGTTCTCTCCTGATTGGCTTCAGCGTCATGTGGAAAGCAGCTGCGAATTGGTCCCTGAACCCTGGATGACCCTGCATTGGCCTCACTTTAAACTTCCAGTTTTGCCTCAGCTTCAGAGGATGGCAATGGCAAACCCCCACTGAAGAAACCTGACAAGAAAACCCCGTGAAGGGTTTTCCTTTGGGTTGCCATAAGGCAGAAATGACTTGAAGGGCCTTTACCACAGCTGCCCCAGCCCTTTGGAATACGCTGCCCACAGAGCTCCGCTCATCCACGACCCTGGCCCAATTTAGGAAGGATCTCAAAACCTTCCTATTTAAGCAGGCATTCCCTGACTAAATATCCTGTGGGCCTCCCTCCTCTTCCGTGGCCATGAGGATGGGCTATCGGGGCCTTTGCTATTGTTTTTAGATTGTATATTATTGATGTTGTATGTTTTTAACCTGTATTTGTTTGCACTTGTTGCATTATTGTACGCCGCCCTGATCTTTTTGGAAGGGCGGGATATAAATAAATTTTATTATTATTATTTATTATGAAGGCACACAACAACAAATATCAAGCCTGAAAGGAAAGGCAATAAATTACCACCATTGTCTTTCTACCTACAGTCTGGGCTATGTGTGGGCTGGTGATGATGGACAATGCGGATGTCTCCTTAATATCTCTGGAGCCAAGTGGGGAAATTTGTGTTGGGCTGGGGTGGGCAGACAGTAGATCCGTGACTTGTATAATCAAACAGCAAGGGTTTCTCTCTCTGAATTGCTTAATAACGCTACTTCTGAAATTTAAAAAAAAAACTTGGGGTAATCAGTTTGTTTGTGTGGAAAGTCAATACAGTTCTGGTGCTCACAATTTGCTAGGCTCAGAAGTGGATCGCCCAGGCTGTAGTTGCTGTATTGTGGGGTTCTAGTAAAAAGCAACAACAATGTAGATCTCACAAACTTGAAGTCTGCCCACCTATGTTAAAGGGAAACAAAAGATCTCAGTTCTCTTGGGATCTTTCAAATTCATCACTGAGGAAAGATGCCTCGTATCCATGCATACATTTCTTTGGTTTACCTGCTTTTCTGTAAAGTCTGCCTGAGTTCAACATAATGCAGCCAACATCATCCATACCAAACAGCCAGCTAATCTACCTGCGCATTGACTGAATAGTGTTTTCATAATATGTACAGAAAGCATGGATCTTGGTTGCTGAAATTTTGTTATAATCAAGTCTGCACAGTAGAGATTGCACTTAACTACGCAAAGAAAGAATAAGGTTTTATTCAGATTAACCAGCTTCACAGGACGATTATCAGACAAGGGAAATTGGAAGTATAATCCAATGGCAATCCGAATGTAATCATGGGGTTTAACGTTATTGTGTGATAGACCACCACATGCAATTTCGGGCAATGGGAAGTCAGTCCGAACACAATCATGGGGTTTCACATTATTGCGTCAGAGGTGATCTCATGCAATTTTGGGCAATGGCAAGCTATTTTCAGGCAATGGGAAGTCAGTTCAAACCCAATTCGAAATCACGTACATTTGCTGAACTAGCGAATTCATGTGAATGTGTTCTGGCCCCACTTTCTTTTCATTCAAAATTAAGAGAAATTCCTCCGTGTGATAAACTCCACAGTGTGATTCATAAGCTTTTGAGTTACAGAGAATGTTTATTCCAAATACTGGATCTGGGGGAGAGTTCAGTGTAACTACTAAGTTCTCTTACCACAGTGAATTTGGTCAGATCCAAATACTAAAAGCATATAAACTGGTAACTTCTCCTTGTCTTTAGGATGTTTCTCCTTTTTATATGTTGCCTTCTGTCCTTTTCTGGGCACAAAACACTATTTGAAGAAAACCATCTATTGATAAATAATGTTCCTGATGACTTGTTGTTTGGAGGGCTTAGTTCTGGTAACTTTGTGGTTGCTGTATTGTGGAAAATGTTTAAATAAGCAATAGTAATAATAATAATAATAATAATAATAATAATAATAATAATAAACAGGTGAAGTCCACAGACGCTTTTAAAATGAAGCTTGTTCATGTGCTTTATGGAACATGAATAGTAGAACATCATAGGGATATAGGAAACCAGTGGATTGCACCACTATAACTCAGAAATATTTAAAAAAATTAAAATCCCACTCCACATTATTTCCGATTTCAGATATATATGTTGGACTTTCAGTCTCCTTCCCACTAAATTATTGTACACATTGGTGTCTAGGTTGTTGGTGGTGGAGGAAATAGGGATGCTTCCCCCCCCCTCTCCCCAGTTTTATTATTTTATTAGAATAATAACAGACACACATCTAGCTAGTCAACAAGAGATTTAGGGTGATCTCTGAGAATCCAGCTACCAGTTGAGAAGTCTTTGCACTCTTCTAAATTAGAGCACCCTGTTTAGCAGATGAAAGGAGCTTGTTTTGATCTAATATCTGTTGATTTTACAAGAGTTGGGTACCCCAATTATGCAATGAAGCTATAAGCCAAGTTGGTTATAAATGTGCAAAAATAAGACCTTACCCTTAATATAAAGTCCATAATTATACCCATATGATAGGAGACAGGACTGTGGCTGTGTACCAGCCCTGCCAACTATTCCAGTGTTGTTGTGCACATGTTGTTGTGTAGTGTCACAGGGCTCTGTGACAGCCATACAATGCAGAGAATGTTGTTCAGTTTCTTGGTGTGTTAACTTGGTGTACTGAAAAGTTGGGTACTTTTTTTTTACACCTCACATACCCCTTTCCTCTGTGAGTTGCAATGTTTTAGAGGGCATGAACATCATTGGGTCTTTGGACAAAGTTCTGGCTGTAGCTTCTTTCAGCTGGTGCTTTGACCAAGGAGCCCACTTTACTCTTCTGTTGTCTTCACTGCTTAGAGCAGGGGTAGGCAACCTTATTGAGCCGGGGGCCGGGTTGCAGTCCCTCAGACAACTGGGGGGCCGAAGCCAAAAAATAAATAATTAAATATATATATATTAAAAAATAAATATATAAATAAACCAGGACAAATGTAGGACAAAATTTTCAAATGGAAGACACTTTTTAAAAAAAATGGAGGACACACGAAAAAATTTGCTGATTTTAAAAAAAATGTTAACATAAATGCATGTTTCTGAGGCTTCTATAGACAATTGCCCCCCAAAGGCCCCGGCAGCAATCGGCGGCAGGACCGGGCTGGGGCCGGCCCAAGGCCTCGCCGGGCCGCATCCGGCCCGCGGGCCGCAGGTTGCCTACCCCTGGCTTAGAGGATAAGGAGGCAAAGTCCACACTCAGCTGCTTCTTCCAGGAACCACCTGAAAGTGGACCTTGAGGCTCAGTACATTCCAGAAGTGTTGAGTGACTGTGGAGCCAATAGTTGGATTACCTGAGGGGGGGGGGGTAGGATTGCTCTGATTATTTAACCTTTTGAGAGGGAAGTAGACACCCTTTCCTCAATCTTTTTCTCCAAATAATAATAATAATAGTTTTTTATCCACCACCCCCCAACGTTCAGCTTCCGGGCCCAGTACAAGGTGTTGGTTATCACCTTTAAAGCCCTAAATGGCTTGGGTCCAAGCTATCTTAGAGACCGCCTCCTCCCGTACAATCCTCCCCGCGCTCTCCGCTCCTCTGGGAGGAACTTACTACAGCCTCTAAAATCTAGGCTTGCGGCAACCTCCCAGAGGGCGTTCTCTGCTGTCGCCCCCAAACTCTGGAACGACCTGCCGGATGAGATCCGTCAGATAACATCATTAGACAGCTTTAAAAAAGCGGTCAAGACGGATCTCTTCCGGCAGGCTTTTCCAGATTAACCATCCCGGCCCAGGTTCCCAGGTTCCCTGATTCCCTCATTCCTCCCGTGGCCCCATCTTAGTGATGGTTGAGGATCAATAGAGGGATATCAGGGTTTTTAGTTTTTAATTGTTGTTTATGCATTGATATTGTGTTTTAATATGTTTACTGTTTAATACTGTCTTAAGGGGGGGAGGGATAAAGTGTTTTTAATTGTCATATTTTATATTTTACTGTTGTTAACCACCCGGATTGGTTTGCCAGAGGGTGGTATACAAATAAATAATAATAATAATAATTATTATTATTATTATACAACATACATTAAAACACATAAACAGTAAAAACACTGTTAAAACACATAAGATAGAGCACATTAAAACCATCCAGCTTAATTAAAATATCTTAATTTAAAATTCATAATTTAAAATTAACTGAGTAAGCCTACCAGAAGACAGGTCTTAAATGCTCTTTTAAATATAAACAGCATATTTAGTTGTTGATTTTTGTTAAGTCATTCCATAGTCTAGGGGCAGCTGATGAAAAAATCCTTTGGGTGATAATTGCCTGTGTAGTCCTGGGCTTCAGAGGATCTGAGTGTACAGGACAATAATACCAGAAGAGGCAATCCTGTAGGTAACCTGGACCCAAACCATGTAGGGCCTCAAAGACAATAACCAACACTTTGTACTTTGCCCAGAAAGTAACTGGCAGTTAGTGGAGTGATTTTAATATTGGTGTGATATGCTCACTCCTAGATGTACCCATGGTCAATCTGGCTGCTGTGTTTTGAACTAACTGAAGTTTCCAAACTTGTTACAAAGGTAGCCCAATGTAGAGCACATTGCAAAAGTCTAGCCCCAAGCTTACCAGTTTGTGCTCTATCATCTTTGGGCCGTCCAATTCTAGGAAGAGGACAGGTGGCACATTAGCTGAAGCTGATCCTGGCTGCAGAGGAATGGATTTCCTCTATTCACCCCTTCGCTTCACTCCTCCCCCCCAAGCCTGAGGGCAAGACATATTAGCAGTAGCAATAGCAGTTCATACTGAATTAAGCAGTCTCTAAGCATGATAATACCTTGAATTTCACTCTTTCTCTTTTCCTCCTGGAGGAAAATTGCCTCAGCTGAAAATCATAGGGAGTTTCTATTGACACCAATAGGTAGGTTGTTCTAAGCTTTGTTTCCATCTATGCAGAGGGAAAGGTGAACTTTTCTGCCCTCTGCCTTTCTTTCTCAGGGATTTTTCATACTTAGATCACACTACCAAACTATATTGCTATGGTTCCAATACTGTATAACTGTCATGGCTGCATCCTATGAATCCTAGCATTTGTAGTTTGGTCACAGACAGGAGAGCACTCTGGCTAATAACTGAAATGACCCACTCTAAATTCCAAACCTAATGATTCCACAGGCTGGAACCAAACCATAGCAGCTGAAGTGGAATAATAGTGCTATCATTGTATAGCATGAAAGAGGCCTTGGACACAACAGAGGCCTTGGAAAGTGGGGTAACCACAAGAACTACTGAAATCTCCTCAAGTGCAAATCCAAAGTAGACAAGAAAGATGGGGAGGGAGGGAATGGCTGTATCTCATTGGCAAAGTGCAATACTTCCTTTGTGCACAGAACATACGCTTTGTATTGCTGGCTTCAACCTGTGCCATTTCCATCCAGGGAAATAACTAGCTCAGGTAATGTAGCAGAAGTGGGGAACTGAAATCATGGAGACATATTACTCAGAGTATGTAGTGCTATACTATATCAGTGCTAGATTATATTAGTAACCAGTGTATGGTTGAGACTTGGTTTAAGGCAACCTCCCCCAAAACTGATGTCCTGAAATTTTGGACAATAGCTCCCATTACCTTGATTATTAACTGTGTTGGCTGGTACTTACGGGAGTGGTATCTCAAAGAACATGAACAGCAGGTTGGAGAATTCTGGCTGGATGTAGAACAAACGTGGAAGAACATGTCACTTACCAGATTTTTAGATTTAAATTCCCACCAGCCACAGGAAGCACTGCCATGATCAGGGATGATGAGGATTTTTGGTCCAGCAGTATTTGGTGGTTCACAGTTGCCCAGGGCAGCTCCTGACATATAACTTGCTTAAATGTGAATCATAGAGTTGAAAGAGGCCCTAAGGGCCATCCAGTCCAACTTGATTCTGCCATGCAGGAATACACATTCAAAGCTTTCTTGACAGATGATCATTAGGCCTGTTTAAAATCCCCCAAAGAAGGAGATTCCAGTATACTCCAAGGCAGTGTATTCCACTGTCAGACATCTCTTACTATCACCAAGTTCTTCCTAATGTTCAGATGGAATCTGCTTTCCTATAGTTTGAACCCATTGCTCCATGTTCTTGTCCTTTGGCTTGGAGGAGGTATACTGCTCCCAAACAGAGATGAATAAGAGCTAGTAAGTTGGGCTTTAGTATGTATGTTCACATGTACACACATTTTATTATATTGATGTAGTACTAAGGTTCCTATAGCAAAGGGTTGTATGAAAATTGAAATCTAGCAGAAAGAAGGGGTAACAAGATTATATTATTTTACTAAATTTGTCAAACTGATCTCCTTGCTCTATTCCCTCTTACCCTGTTCTCTTTTCTAGTTTCCCCCTCCCTCTCTCTTAATTTGTAGCCTCAGGGCAAGCCCTGTCTTACAAGAATATTTAACCAACGTGAGACGTTCTGGGACACAAAACTTGTCTAAAAAGTGGGATGGACTTCAGATTAAATAAATGCAATTTATATAATCCATTATTTATATAACCTCGATTTGTGATCCCAGCAGGAACCTCAAGGCTTAAAAAACTGATCAAAATTCACAAACCAAAAAGATCACATTCTAAACAGGAAATAAACTAGTTAAAATTGTAGTAAAATAAGCAAAGCATAAAACCGCAAAACAGTGCCGTGAGGTCAGTGTCCTCTGCCAAAGGCCTTCTGTAATAACCATGATGCATTTCATCACCTTTAACAGTCGCATACCTGAATAGTGTGACATGTCCTGGTGTGGCCATGCAGTGGTGAGAAAAACTGCAACAGTTTGATTTCTGCCTCCTGTACTCATGTGAAAAGGCACAGCCTGCTCCAGGAAATGAAAAATGTGGCAACCTTATTCCTGTTCTGCTGCAAGTTCCAGCAAGCTAGTAAATAAATACTTTTTTGCACTTCCCGCTTAATCTTAGGACTGTTTATAAGTTTGTATAATAAATATTGAACCCGATAGTATTAAAATATGACGCACCTCTGCAGCATGCATATAGTTGAAATGAACTTGGGCATTTTAGCAGACAGGCCCTGAAGGGAATACACTTGCAAATGTCTCTAGGCTCAGAAGGGGTGGTGGGGGAACAACGCCTGCACCAATCTATAAATAAATGATCCCTCCATGCAGTACTTAATAATATTGCTGCAGTTGGGCTGCTGTGTAGTTTGAACATAAACTGAGCCAATCAATCAGAGTCCATCTCTCTCTCTCTCTCTCTCTCTCTCTCTCTCTCTCCTGCACCCTTTCCTGTTATTTTGGGTACAATTAGAACTACAGCATGGTGACATGCACATGCTCATGCTGAACTCTGGCATTCAGTCTGTCTCCACACTGAACAGTGTGGTTTGAATTTAATGGTCTGTGATTTGTGTCTGTGTGTGTGGTTGAAATAATTTTGAATGAGAAGAGCTCTGACCTAACCTGTTGATATATTTTGATCCATACAGAGAACAGAGGTGAGATAGGAGATAAACATGTCCATAATAAGATGCTTGAGGTCTTCTCTGCTTCTCTCCTCTTCTCTCCTGTATCATCATCGCAAAGGGCAAATTGTCCGCTGAATGCAGGGGGATGACCCCCTCATTAGCTGGTATTGCAAATCTGTTTCGGTTCTGAACTGAACTCATATTAGCTCACTTTACTTTTCTAATCACTGGATACATTAGACAGATTTTTGCATCTCTGATAGTTAGGAAGTTGCTACTACATTTCTCTTAAGGAAATAAATTGCTGCTGCTTAATGAGATACTTAAGTATGCACACACTGATTTATTACATAAAATTGAAAGTGTGAAGGATCCCTATGCAGGTATACTTTGTTGTTTAATGGAGCCTTGCTTCCATCAGATTTTAGAACAGTTACTTTTTTTGTCTGTGACTACAGTCTTTCTATGCAAGCTAGGAGGAGTCTGGAAGCTGAAGTCCAAAGAAAGTAACATTTCCAGTTCTGACTTTCAGAAATGCATGCATCTGCTTGTAGCACAAACTGTTAGCAACTGTGGCAGAGTGTCTTTTTTTCCTCTTGTTCAATACAGTAGCCTGTATTAACCCACTGAAAAGTGTAGGTTGATCTTGTGTTAGGACATTGATGGGCAAAATATGGCCCTCTCAGTATTGTTTGACTGTAACTCCCATCACCTGAAGGAGCATGGCCGCTTAAGAGGAATGCTGTGAATTGCAGCCCAACAACATGGAGGAGGGGACACACAATTGACACTCCTAGCTTTGTCTTTGTCTTTTCATACTGTATCACAGTTTATTTTCTTAGGTGATCAAAATGCATTCATGTGTCAGTTGTTGTAGAATTCCTCTGTGTGTTGACTAGATTTTCTTAGATGAGCCAAAACAATTGAGAATACACCAAGAAAATACTTGCAACCTATGTCTCACATATGTGAGTGGCTGTGAGAGCTGATACAGAGCAGTGGCTAAGAGGCTAAGAAATGAATTAAGATGTCTCCAGTTTGAATATGGTCTTTGCCATTAAACTCCAGTGGGAGGGGCTTAAAAAGCTACTTCTCTTCAGCCTCAGGCTGCATCTGCACTGCAGAAATAATCTAGTTTGATACAGCTTTAACTACCATGGCTCATTGCTATGGTATTCTGGGAATTGTAGTTTGTTGTGGCACCAGAGCTCTCTGGGAGAGAGGGCTAAATGTCTCACAAAACTACAGTTCCCAGACTTCCATAGCATTGAGCCATGGCAGTTAAAGTGGTGTCAAACTGTATTAGTTCCGCAGTGCAGATGGAGACTCAGTCCTCCCTACCTGTAATGCTAAGAGCTATTATAAGCAATGCAATGAGATGATGTATGTAAACTGCTGTGGACCCTTTAAAATGTTACAGCAGCTAATCCTAGCCTGGCACCCTCCAGAGGTATTGAACTGCAACACCCATCACCCACAGCCATCACCTCCTATTATTGCATTGGCTGCAGATGGTGAGAGTAGTAATCCACTAAATCTAGACAATGCCAGGATAGGAAAGTCTGCACTACACCAAATATTTGTCCATATGTGGTATTTTAAAATAATGATGGGAGTGGGCATTATTGTGTGAGGTACTGAAGGTGAAAATGAGTGGGCAAAGATAAAGCCGTTCAGTGGCAAAACCCCATCTACTGTAGAATTTTATTTTGTTTTGTTTTTTAGATGTTGCAAAAACTCAGTGTGTATACATGCCTTGTCATAACTTGTTGTACAGTGTGTGTCTTTTATATGTATGATTTATCTCTGGAAATTTCTCCTCATGGCTTCGGTGGCATGTGTTCTTCAGTGCATGCTGCCTTCTCCCACCACTCTGTGGGGGAGGCATTACTCCAGGTGGTGCTTCTGAGGGATGTGAGAACTAGGAGGGCAGGGATCCAGGTCTCCTCCACTGTGGGGCCCATGCTCAGGAGGCCTTGGCTTGATGTAAGCCATATTCTTTGGCCTCTCCTCTCCGTTGGCTTTCTGGCATGTAGTTGTCATAATGCGGCTAATTCTGGAAGGCTTTTTTTTTTTTTTTACACTTGCTGGTGGCAGTTAGAATTGTTGCTTCTCCACCTTTGTCCTAAAAAGCAGGTTGACAATTTTGACTATGTGGGTATGTCTGCTCCTCCCACCCCTTCTAAATTATTCTGTTACCTGTTGTTTGAAAAGACTTCAGAACAAGTTTGTTGAGATGAATTTAATTGGTTTACTATTGTAGTTTGCTACTGTTGCTGTTTCACTATGGTTCTTCCCTGCTCTGCATACCCTCAGAATGACAAAGAGGAGAATACAGTGCACATATTTGAAATAAATCCCCCTGCCCCTCTGCAATTGATGACATGGGTACATAATATGCATGCTTGATTAATCCACGGGTGATGGTCAATCATATCAAATTGTCTTGTGTTGCTGCTGCTGAAGTATAGCAGGGATAGCACTACCCAGAGAGGCACACAATTGTAACTGGTTTGCTGGAGCAATCATAGGATACAACACAAAGGGCCCAGTGCAGCTCCGATTATATACAACCAGTCGCCCACAATGCTTCGTGGCTTTTAATAGGAATGGATGGGCATCTCCACCTGCATCTGAAAACACACATGCCCATTATCAGGAGCCCAAACTGATCTTTTATCATGGATGCAGGTGATGAAACATGTTGCTGATGTGCATCAGTTAGTCATTTGGAAAACTGCTTTTTAGTCTCCATATACTTGAATGACTGTTTCTGGACATCTTCTGTTTGAAGGTGAATTTTCAATGCGTATTATAATTTTTCCTCTGTGTCCTGAGAAAGCAGAAGCTATGTGTTCTGCAGTTATCTTCCTGCTCGTTTTCTCTGCTGCTACTACCTGATTTGTTGATCCAGTTTAAGTGGGAAGCTGAGCAAGTTAAAAAAAGAAAAGAATAGGGGAAAACATACCTTGTGTGATTTTTATTATGGTATTGCAGCGTCTTCAAAAATAAACAGCAACATGTAATTAATGACTGTTATGGTGAGTATTTTTGGAAGAGTCTGGACAGCTGCTCAGACAAATGGCTTGCAATCTCTAGCAGTTACCAAGCTGCTCAGTGATTTTGTAAAGGCTAGGTGTCCATTGAAAGTGGTCCATCCTGATTCTGTGATACTTAGGCTGCAATACAGTGCACACTTATCCAGGGTTATACGTGTTAGTCTAGGATATCAGTATGCAAAGGGATCTTAATGCACCTTTGAGACTGAGCAAAAGAGGTTGTAGTATCTGAGGAAGTAGACCAGTCTACAAAAGCTTATGCTACAATTTCTTTCACTCATTCTCAAAGGTTCCTTTGCATAAGAATTAAATCCCATTAAACACAGTGAAAAAGATTTATTATTCATCATGTGTAGGATTACACTGATATGTAAGTTAATTTTTCACTTCCTTTGCTTTCCATTTAGTTTCCAAACCCAAATGGAGGTGCTGAATTTTTGTAACCTATAAAGCTTTACACAACATAGGACTGTAGGTTCAGCTGGAATTTACCTGTTTCAGAAGGTCTTCTACCGAAACCCTTCTCTGGATCCCTTTGCAATTTGAAGCTCAGAGATGGGAGGCAGACTTTTTAAATCAAAAGCCCTGATAGGAAGACAACACTTGGAAGGCCAGAAAATCTTCTCTAGGGAAGGCATCCCAAGGTTGGTGTAGGGATGCCTTCCCTAGAGAAGATTTTCTGGCCTTCCACAGTGTTGTCTTTTCCCTATCAGGGCTTTGAATTACTAGAACAAAGATCAGTTCACTATTTGCACTGTGTGTATGGGGGGGGGGAGTGTTCCTAACACCTGTATCTGGTGATGCTTTTAGCTGTTACAATCTATACTGTATTTTATCGTTGAATAGTGTGTCTGGTTTTTTGTGGTGTGCTGAATTTAATGATTTGTTGTGTTACTGTTATGTTTTTAACTGTGTAATGGCTAATAATTTCATTTTATAGGGTGTTTAATCAATATGACTAATAGATAAATCTTTGCTTGGGGCTTTGGATTGAGTTTTAGGTTCTCCAGATCTCCAAGACCTGCCTATACCTGGCCTTTCAGTAATATATGAGAGCAGCTAAACCAGTGCTTGGAAAAGTTCCCCTTTTGGAATACCCCAATTCCACATTGCCTTTGATTTGCTGCTTAGGGAATTATGGGAATTGTAGTCTAAAAGGTAATTTCATAAAGCTCTGAACTAATATATATATATATATATATATATATATAGATATATATGGCGTTTAGATGGGATTTAGCAAGAGCACTCGCGACACCAAAGCAGATCAGCCACTGTGCTGCTGTGTAACATTCACCCCACGCGCACTAGTTGATTTTATGTATTTTTACAGCAGCAGTTAGAGAAAACAAGTGTGTGTCGGGTAAGTATAAATATCCCCACAAAGTCACTGTGTGGGTGTGTATGGAGGCACCTCTAGAATTGCGTGAGTTGTATGCAGAACTGACATCCAATTGCGCACATTATATCTTCTCAACAGGAGCAGATAGCTTGTTTGTTTGTTCAATTATGTTGTTGATTTTAACAGTGCTTTTGATTGCTACTGATGTATTTTATTGTTGAATATTACTTCCGTGACAGCTGGTTTGGAGACTGTTTAGCCAGGGGGGGAAACCTCATTAAATAATAAATAAATATTATTCTATACAGACCCCAATAAAAACCTGCTTAATTTTCCGTCAAAATGAGTAAGACGGGTCAAGAAAGAGAATGTAGTGAGAGTAATTATACAAGAAAGAATCTTATTTTAATCACTAAAGGTTGACTGCTTTATCACACAGGGGGCAAACAGGATTAAACGAGAGTTAAATGAGAGTTAAGCAGGAAATATGTGATAAACATCAGGCATTTCCTGTTTAACTCTCATTTAACTGTTGTTTGAATCCTGTTTGCCCCCTAGTGTGATAAAGTCTCACTTATCTGGAATTGGAAAATCCTCCAGAAACCAAAATGTTTTTCATGGGTGGCTGAGCTAATGACACTTTTGTTTTCTGATGCTTTATTTCATGCACAAAATTATTAAAAGATATTGTATAACATTACGTTCAGGCTATATGTATAAAGTGTAAATGAAACACAAATGAATGTTGTGTTTAGACTTGGTCCCAACTCCAGAATAGCTCATTATGTATACATATGCCAGTATAGGTATTCCAAAATGCAAAACACTCCTGGTCCCAAACATTTTGGATAAGAGAGATTCAACCTTTAGCACCATTACAATAACTGATATAATCACTTGCATTGTTAGGTTCACGAAATTATTAACATCACAATGGACGATGCTTCTGTATGTTGAACAGAGCAAATATTTCCTGCCTTACTCCTACCTTTATAGCCATCTGAGCCTCCAAAACATCTACAGTGGGGTGCAGTAAGATCTCCTAGAATAAAGCTCCACAATCTGGCATTCTCCAAATGTGCTGGCGTATAATTCCCATCTTCCCCAGTCATCAAGGCCAGTAATTTTATTTCCTGGGAATGATGATAGCTGCAGCCCAACACATCTAGAAGAAAGCAGGTTGACGAAGGCTGCTTTGGAACAAGGTGCCATATGTTGCACTAGCAGGGTTGCACTAGCAAAGGTGAATCACATAATAAGGGGGATTTCACAAGCTCAGCTAGAAGTACTTTCTGCTCAGGCGAGTATATCTGTGGAGCCAAGCCCCAACTGTGCTCTTTCTGTGCGTATATGTGGTGTTCATGTTCATTTTGACATGTATAATTCTTTGATTGCATGAACTACTATCATACATGAGTGTACAAGTGAGAATTGACAGGATGCAAACTGAAGAGGAAAGGGGTTGAAAAATAAAATAAGCAATATTGTCAAACGCTCAAATACTCTATAGTACAGCCACATTTGGAAAACAGTTCATAATCTGCTAGTAGCAGGGCCAGATGAACCTTTGGTCTGATCCAGCAGAGCTCTTCATATGTTGTTGTATTCACGTTAGCAGAGAATTCAGTACTGCAATAAGTGGCACCAGCCACTGAGGGCTTATACAGCTTTAAAGGTGGGAAGTAGACAAGTTCATAGAGAGTAGGCCTACCTATTGCTACCAGCCACGATAGCTAAATTGAACCGCTGTGTTCAAAGGGAGTGCATACCAGTTGCTGTGGACTAAACAATGGAAGAGGATTGCCTTTGTCTTTGCACACTACTTGTGGAATGCTGGACTGGATAGGCCTTTGTTTGAGAGTTGTTCTTGCATCCCTTGCTTAAATGTGTGTTTTTTAAAAAATTTAAATGCACTACTTTTAGCGATCATTTGAATAGAAAGCTCAAACTCTTTCAATTGAGGCCATTTCCACTGTTAAGTACACACCAGCATTATTTTTATAAAAGATGTTTTGAAGAAACAGAATCTTGTAAAGGAACAAAACCCTTCAGTAGATGAGGCAAAAAGGACGACTTTCCCTTATTTACCTTCTGCCTTTTCAATGGGACAAAGCCATTCAGCACCCTGGACAACTCCACTTCAGGATTTTCTGAGCTAAACTCCTAGAACTGAATTCAAAGGACATCTTTTCTTTATGCGTTAGCACTTAATAAAGCTACACTCCAATGGGACAAAACTACCGCTCTTATGGGAAGGACCACATCTTCTTTTTCAATTACTGTGCATTGTGTCAGGTTTCATATATAAACTGTGTAGAGTTTAAGATATGAGTACTAGGTTGCAAGCTGAAAGCGATAGATTAAATAGCTGCAGCTTCAGTTGATTAATTGGTAAAAGCCAGTTTCAGTTCATGACAGGCCATTGTAAATGATGTGGTTGAAAGCACATAGCACAAGTGATTATTTCAAAGGCTGCGTGGATGGCAACATGTTTATTTGAACAGAAAGAAAGGGAAATGTTAAAACTGCATTTCCCCCCATAACAACTATATTTTATATTTTGAAAGGAAGTGATCACGTGACCATGCACTATGAGGAGTAGCTTAGGGAGCTGGATATGTTTAGTTGTTCGACAATGGAATATGCTGCCTTGGAGAGTGGTGGAATCTCCTTCTCTGAAGGTTTTAAACAGAAACCAGATAGCTACCTGTTGGGAGTGCTTTGATGGTGTATTCCTGCATGGCAGTGTAGTTGGCCCTTGAAGTTTCTTCCAGCTGTATGATTCTGTGATTCACTTAACATTTGGAAACAGGCACTGATGTTGGGTGTTTGCAATATGAAGGCTATATCAGCGAAAAGGCAGATAATCAACTAAAAATTGGTTGATGTGTGTTTTTCACCTAAATCTCATCCTGATGGGTCTTATTATAGTGGGGTTACAAGCACTGTTTCAACATTTCCCATTTCACAACTTCTCTGTGTTAGCATTTATTGGTTCACATAAGCCCACATGGCTTGCTTCATTCACTGTGGAATGGATGTTCTCCACCGTCCTTGGCAGCAAAATAACAAATGAAATAACTAACAGTTTACTGGTTTCCATGATACCCAACATTTGCTGCCTGAGGCAGACACCTCTCTCTGCCAAATGATAGAACAGGCCCTCCTGTTAAGCTCATGAAAATAATAACCTCCATATGTAGAAATAAATGGTGAATAAAGGATGTACACCCCACAAGAAGCTTTGGGGCACTTGCAAACATAAAGTGATATACCTCGGGGAACTTCCTTCTTTAAGATAGCATTGAATTGCATCTGGCCCAGTATTTTGTTTGGGTGCAGGACACTATCAAGTAGTCTGTTCAGATGGAAGTAATAGCAGGTGTCTGGGCTAAGTGCTTTAGCATTTAAAATAAGTACCAAATGTTGAAGCTTGGGTAACCAAATTAAACTCATGTGTGTCCTCCTTCATGCATCTGTATGCAATAGGTCTCTCTCTCTCTCCTAGCAAATTTTCTATCTTCCCATCTTTTCTGGTGAGTATCAAAGGCAATTTCCCCCTTCCCTTAAGCTGAACTCAACATACCCCAGTGCTCTGGCATGTGTGCTTTTCTCTTGCACACACACACACCTGAATAGCAGCTGCTCCCCTGAGTTGCACTCTCCAACAGACTACTGGCCCTGAGTAGGCAATAGGCAGGAGCACACAGTGTCCTGAGTATAAATAGCTCCAGCCATGAGTAGTAACAATAGCTGTGCCACCTGTGCTGAGAACAAGTTGCCTGGATTCAGAAGGGGAGTCAGTGTCAGTTCTCCACACCTCATTTGCACACTCATCCCCTTATTTTTTGTGTGTGTGTGACTGAATATTAAGTTTCTTTGTGTGTGCATGTTTATGCAGGTGTGTGTTGGTAGTGTAGAAAGGGGAAATTTATGGGGGTTAATTTCTTTCAAGGTGCATAATTCTGCATTAATTAAAAATCCATCAGTGATGCCTTTATTGGCCAACCAAAATGCACAATATATTTGTTGCATTTTCTGAATTAATCAGTATCCTAAGTATGCTATAGAGAAGAGCCCCAGACAGATTAAGAACCTTGTAGTACCATTGTCCAAGGAGCATTTGTATGTTTTGTTCTTCAGTGCAAGAGGAATGTGAGAGAAGGCAAGATGTCTCTGTAAAGCAGCAGTGTGATGGTGATAAGCCTTTCTTTCCAGCACCATTGCCCTAATATAAATGAGCCCCCTTGTAGTTGGATTTTCCCTTAAAAACAAACAAGTAGAACTGAAACTACAGAGCACTTGCATGCAAAGGGATCTTGCAGTACTTTTGAGACTGTGTAAAAAAAAGTTGTAACATATGCTTTCATAGACTTGGACTACTTCCCCAGACCAAGTCTACAAAAGTGTATGCTACAACTTCTTTATGTTACAAGATCCCTTTGCATCCTGATATTCCAGACTAACATGGTGTTTAGGATTATCACATGAGGACTTACCATGAGCGAATCACTGGAGAAACGTTAAGCAACCGCGTGTGTATATAACCCTGAAACGCTTCCCCAGAATTATGCAATCTTGAGCTCCCTCTATTATCCTGGAATCATTCAGGGAGAGTGAATTTCCTATTAACAGAAAATTAGCGTTAATAGGAAAGTCACTGTCCCTGAACGATGATTCCAGGACGCTAGAGGGAGCTCACGATTCCCTGACGCTAGTGAATCGCTTCAGGGTTGCACACACTTGTGCTTGTCTAACGTTTCCCCAGTGATTCACTCACGGTGAGTCCATGTGTGATAATCTTCGTTGTCTCTGAATTCTACTCAGAGGTCCTTGTTTATGTGTATCTAGAGAATGTGCATGTGTGGACAGTGCATGAGGGATGTATTGTCACCTCTGAACTCACCTACAGAAGATGATCAGATGGACACTTGAATCTTATTTCAACAGTGTGGGCCAGAAAGCATCTTCTATTACACCTGAGGGCAGAAGATTACCTTAGTGGGTGCAAAGCAGACTATGTGGCAAACACATCACTGGTCTCTATCAGAAGGAAATGGTTCAGGAGCTCTGGTGAGGTGTCCAGGTGGCTGCAAATGTTGGTCCCTCATATAGCTCAGGTTTTACCACTGGAGGGAGCTGGCTTGCTCTGCTTCCTGAGGGATAGGGTGGAGGGCTGGCCCTAGCCTATGTTTTTACCAACAGGCAGTGGCCCTGGATTTCAAGCCCATGTAGGGGGCAACTTCTGCTCAAGGAATTTGTAGCAGCAGAAAAGTCAGTGAGGGGGATGTGATGAATGAGATTGGGGGGGGATATATGGCAAAACAGCAGCCCTACCTGATGTGGCAATGGAAGAATCAGGTAGCAGAGGTGGACAGAATAACACGTGAGGAGCGAGAATGGGAGAGAAGTAGGCTCCATCCCCTGAAGGGAGGAGGCAGAAGGTAGCCTGACATGCTTAAGAGAGGTCACAGAGACAAGTGTGGGAGAAGATGAAAGGGTGGGTGGGAGGCATGATAAAAGGCTGTGGAGTGGGAGACAGAAATGGCAGAGGGAGGGCTGGTTGGAGATCACTGCTTATCCTCTCCTAGAACTTCTCTCTTTAGATCCTCCTTCTGCCCTAGGCTGGCACACCTTGTGATTCTCAGTCATGTAGGTAACTCACCCATTCCTTAAATTGCTCTCCACTCATGATGGGCCAGAAAGAGATTGACACCCTCTGGCGCCATCCTGTGTTCTTAATCAAACAGTTCCAAAAGGACCCCAGCTTCAGGCTGCTCTATAAATACTTAACCCACCCTACATGGCTAATAGTGAGTAACAACAGCAGGCAAATTACAGAGCAGGGCCTGAGATCACATCGGCACCAACTCAAGCAGATCTAATGGGCCCAGAGCCTGAAAGCTGCTGTCACCCTGCGTATAATTAGAGGGTAGACTAGAACTGGGGAGAGCAGTTTAAACAGGCAGAAGAATGCAGGGGATCTTGCCTGACACCCCCCTCCACCCCATGTTTTAATTGCCTTTTAATTTCAAAGAACTGTATTGTGGCTTCAAATGATGTACAACAGAGCAGTGGGGAGGAGGGTCTTCAAGCCACAGTCAGAAGAGAATGTTAGCATGTAGCAAGGCTTCCTTTGGGGGGGGTCAGGCAGGGAAGGAGGGTGGGTGGGTTTCGAGAGGATTTGGTCCTCTTACAATTAGTATGAATGCCTATAAAGAATCGTGGGGGTAGAGAAAGAGAGGGCTTGCAAACATCAGCTGCAGGACTTGCTTCTGGGGAGGCACTTCTTTTCACCTTAATATCAGAACCATCCCTTAGGCCAGTGGTTCTCAACCTTTCTAATGCCATGATCCTTTAATACAGTTCCTCATGTTGTGGTGACCCCCAACCATACAATTATTTTCATTGGTACATGCAAATATGTGTTGTCCGATGGTCTTAGGCGACCCCTGTGAAAGGGTCGTTCGACCCCCAAAGGGGTCTCGACCCACAGGTTGGGAACCACTGCCTTAGGCTGATGCCTTTCCATTGTATAGGGCTGTGTGTATTTTGCAGTCTGGTGCAAGGATACAGTGGTATTTGGACTTCTTTGCCTCTTGGGTTAGCTCTTCTGGCAGCAAAACTAAATTTGAAGAGTCTACATTTTCTATAGAGAGTGTGGTGTAGTGGTTTGAGCATTGGACCATGGTTTTGGAGACCAGAGTTTGACACACACACCCCACTCAGGCATAGAAACCCATTGGGTGATCTTGGGCAAGTCACACACACTCTCAGCCTTGGAGGAAGGCAAAGGCAAGCCTCCTCTGAACAAATCTTGTCAAGAAAACCCTGTGATAGGCTCGCCTTAGGGTCAGAAGAAGTCAGAAATGACTTGAAGGTACACAAGAACAAAAAACAACATTTTCTACAGGCAGTGTCTGTTGAAGTCCAAGGGAAGGTGACAGTTTGGAAGTTGGGGTGGGGGAGCAGGATTTGTCATTGGCCAAGAGGTAGGGTTTCCATGCTCCTTTCCTCCTCTCTCTAATTAACAATTAATGGTGTTTAAATGTAAGCAGTGTACTTCATGCAGATTGAACAATTTGGGTTGCCTTGGGACTGAATTTCTGTGAATTTTATGTAAGTATGTTTGTGTGTTTAAAAGTGCAGATTATATGTAGCTCTGGTGTACATAGAGACAATCTGTACCTCCAGCACAAGATCTTTTTCTACCAAGGGAGTTGAGACTCAGTCCCCTCTGGCTTAGGAAGGAGGAACCATTATTTATAGAAAAATTTCCTCATCTATTGCCATGATTATGGCTCTAGCTGAAAGACTATCAGCAATTACAGGTAGCTGCCTAAGGTGCTATTTTGTAAAGTTAACATTTCCCTTGCAGCAGCACATGGTGATGATGGAATGGCATTTCTCTACTCCTCAGTGCTATTTTAATGCAAAGCCAAAGAAGGAAAGAAGGATTGTTATAGGGAAATAAAGAGGGGCTGTAGACTATAGAGCTTTGAAAAGTTACTCTTTAAAGACAGTGGCCTGTTACAGACTGCCCAAATAAAGCTGCTTTGGGTCTCTTTGGAGGTATGCTATTTAAATGATGCATGGGTCCTAAGAGTCCGGAGGTCGCACCAAAGCCACACTCCATTCCTAAGCACTGGAGTGCAGCTTTGGTGCAGCTTCCGGATTATTAGGATGCATGCATCATTTAAAGAGCATACCTCCAAAGAGACCCGAAGCAGCTTTATTTTGGCAGTCTGTAACAGGCCAGTGATTCCCAGAAACCCCCAGTCAGCAAGTCCAGTGGCCCTGGTGGGGTGGTGGGATTCAGGAGGTTGTAGTCCACCCCCCCCTAAAAAAATAACCCAGAAGGCAGCAAGCAAAAGTTTGTGTTAAAAAAGAAGACCAAAAGAGAGATGTTTTAGTAGACAATAGGGATGCTTTCCTCAGACACCTCAAGTCAGCTACCTCTGCATTCAACAGGCAGAGGAAGATCAAAGAGCACAAAGGCCTGTTACAGACAGCCAAAATAAAGCTGCTTCAAGTCACAGTGGAGGTATGGTGTTTCAATGATGCATGCGTCCAGAAGCCACACCAAAGCCATGCTCCAGTCCTTAGGGCTCATTGAAACACCATACCTCCACTGTGACTCGAAGCAGCTTTATTTTGGCTGTCTGTAACAGGCCAAAGATTGCTTAAGAGTTTGTCCACCCCTTTAAAAGGGCAGGTTTCCTGTGAAACTAACTGCAAATCATGTGCTGAGCTAAAGAGAAAATAAATAATTATAACTGGAGTTGATGAGTGAAATATAGTACCCCTCAGGATCCAAGCCTAGTTTGCATAGTTGTGTCTCCAGACTTAGCTATCTGCTTTTGTTTTATTTGGCAAGGATTTAGAAGGGCAGGAGGAGTACCAAGGGTTGGAGATGAGGAGGGCCAAGGCAGAGACGGCTTGAGTTCTGTGACTCCAATGTGAGGGAGGGCTAAATCCTGCAAGACTTCTGTGTGAACTGTTGAGCCTTCCTGAAGCAGTCAGATTTCTGTGACAGCTCCCAAGTGCCCAGAATGTCTCTGTGATTTGTGAGATTGCTGACCTTGCAGACCTAGCCTCAAATGAACAGCTAGAAGAGGCTATTTTTGGTCTTTTGCTTTCTCTTGGTTTCTTGCTCCTTAGCTGCATTTTGAGGACGTGTGTGCTTTACCCTGAATGTGCCAGGTAATATACAGCATGTCCCCTAGATTATGAGCTAATGAGGAAGTCTCTTGAGGTTGCCCCCATGGGGTTACCATTCTGAAGGGAAGGCCCTGATGTATGGAGATAGCAAACAGGAGAAGGCTGAAAGAAGCAGGTTTTGAGCAAGGCTTTTACAGCTTAAGTGCAGAGGGAGGGAGGTAGCAGGAGTTTTTTTTTAATAATAACAGAAGCACAGAGCAGGTGTGTGGATACCTTGTGTTGAAACCACTTGCCTGCATAATACAGATAGCTGGCTTCTGTGCTGTTCAGAATGAGGGCAGGTTGGATAAACCAGCAGACAATGCCAGCCAAGACTGTGGAAAGGAGTACCAAGGGCTCCTGTTTATCTGACAGATTAGGGATTGGAGGACTGTCCGAAAGTGGAATTGGTTGAAAATTGGGACCCAAGGTTTGTTTAGTTTTAGCTTGCAAATGCCTTTTGGCCACCAGAACCATAAATATCATACTATATAACACTTTTGAATGTGTGCAAAAGCAAAACAAACAATATACACACACATTCATACACACACGCACACAAACTAGCAGTCCCAAATGAACCTTGCTGGCAAGAAGAACTAACAAAAGAATGGAGCACCTATCAGATTAATTGAACTTGTCTGTAATTTGTAAGTGTTGAAAGAGCAAGTCATTGGAAAGCAAGTTATCAAAAGGTAGGGGAAGCCTGTAGATTCCTGAAATGGTTAGTGGGAGGAAGGTACATTCTGCTCAGAAGTCTTCCTGCATCTCTCTCTCTCCCCCTCTGTAATTTTGTATTTATAAATAAAAAAATAAAGCTCCTGGATGCTAAATCATCTGCTCTGGAATCCCTCATCTTGAATAACAGACCAGAGAATCAAATGTATTCTATTTATGCTCAAAGATGTTCTGTCTTACCCTGTCTGTAGGTACAAAGAAAAGAGAGTACTAGCTTATAAGTGATGTGGGAGTAACATTGGCTCCAAAGTCCAACGTCAGTAAACAAACATGGTTGAAATTAAGTAAAGGAAGTAATTAATAGGAGATACATTCTGTTATAGATATAATTATGATACACTTCTGTGCTTTTTGGTTGCTAGATCTATTAGTGTCTAGTAATTAGTGCAGGTAGATGTGTAGAAGAGAAGCTTGAGACTGGACAGGCACCAAGAAGCTGCTGTGTTGTCTAGGGCACACCAGTGTCCTAGACTACCTCTTGCAGGACTGATGATCGAATAAAATGGGTTTTGCCCCATCTGATGGGAGTTAAAATCCAGTCAGCGTCAGAAGGCCATACACTCCCTACTCCCTTGCCTTCATTTTCCATATGCAAATGTGAAACATGAAACATGAAACATCATCAGGCTGGAAGCACACGAACTAGCTGTAATGTCTTTGTGGGATCAAGGCTATACACATGATGCTGCCGACTTTGGGGCTTACTATTAGTAAGTCCCAATCCACATTAATTCCTGGATCAAACCAGTTCTTGAAGTTCCACTCTCTGGATCTATTTTATCTTCATTTCGGTCAGCCCTATTTTTAGAGGGATTTTTCTGTATTTTTATAGTATCCCCGCATAAATGCCCAAAAGCCACAAAACACTGCTAGCTTTATTGGACCAACCAAAATGCACAATATAAATGTTGCAAATTTTTGAAGCTCCACTGGCTTCTTCATCAAGAATGTTAAAAATCATTCCAGAGAAAGCTTCCAACATGTATTTTGTGCATTTCAGTTGGCCCAATAAAGGTAGCCCTGCTTTGTGGATTTTGAATGTTATTGTACTGTACTTTGCTACATGGCCAACACAGCTATCCATGGCTAATTTTTAAAGCATTTTTGAAAGGTAACTAAGGCATGAACCAGTGACCAGGTTTGCCTTCCCCAAGGAAGAGTGCAGCTGGTGCAACAGCTGGAGCTGGGCAAAGGTGCCCCTAGCCACCACAGCAGCCTGTCTTTCCAAGAGTAGTGCTGGGTCCAGGAACATCCTGCTGGGAGAGATCACCTGGAGCTTTGTGGCCGGGTGTCATCAGTATGCTGATAATACCCATCTCTATCTGTCTGATGCCAAGGAGGTTGTGGTAGTACTGAATTGTTGTTTGGATGCAGTAAATAATAATAATAATAGTAATAATAGTAATAATAATATAGTTTTTTTTGTATCTTCCCACCTCTCCCAATGGATCGAGGCAGGATCACAACAGAGTTAAAAACACTTGTAATATTACAACATTAATTACAATTACAGTGGTACCCCGGGTTACGAAATTAATTCGTTCCGCGGTTAATTTCGTAACCCGAAATACCTTCGTAAGCCGAATTCCCATAGGCGCTAATGGAAAAATAGCTCTCTGCTGCCCTCCGGTGGCGGAAAATAGCGCCGCGGTTTTTTCGTAACCCGAAGAAACCTTCGTAAGCCGAAGCAATAAATCCCTATGGGATTTTTTCGTATCCCGAAAAATTCGTAACCCGGCGCATTCGTATCCCGGGGTACCACTGTAAAACCACAGCTAAAAACATAAAACATCAATAATCAATCATCAATCAATCACTGGGTCAGGTGCTCTTGGTCCGTACCAATGGTCTTCATAAAAGTTCAGGAGGATATGCGTGGCAGAAAAGCTCTGTCTTTACCACCCTCTTAAAAATCTCCAAGGATGTAACAAGGCGAATCTCCTCAGAGTCCATTCCATAGTCTAGGAGCAGCTACGCTGAAAGCTTTTTAGGAAGTGGAAACATATTTGGATGATGGCACCTCTAACAGGTTCTTCCCACTTGTTCTAAGAGTGCATGGCAGATTGTATGGGGAGATGCATTCCCGTAAGTAACCTGGGCCCAAGCCATGTAGGGCTTTAAAGGTAATAACCAACACCTTGTACTGTGCCCGGAAGCTAATTGGGAGCCAGTGTAGCTCTTTTTAAATAGGTGTTATATGGTCAAGTCTCGAAGAGTTAGTGACCAACCTAGCTTCCGCATACTGTATTGCACTAGTTGAAGCTTCCGAACTTGATACAAGGGTAGCCCCATGTAGAGCGCATTACAGAAATCAAGACGAGAGATTACCAGAGCATGTACTACAGCTTCAAAGTCCTTTTGGTCGAAGTAGGATCGCAGTTGGTGTATCAACCGAAGTTGGTACCAAGCACTTCTGGCCATCACATCCACTTGAGACGACAAACGTAGAGATGGATCCAGAACTACTCCCAAACTGCAAACTTCATCCTTCAGGGGAAGTGTAACCCCGTCTAGGAGGGGAGGACAGATTTCCTTCCCCAGACCTAAGGAACCTATGGCAAGTACCTCCGTTTTCTCTGGATTCAGCCTGAGTTTGTTTTTCCTCATCCAGCCCATTACTGACTCAAGGCAGGAGTTCAGAGGGGAGATGCCATCCTTAGTCACTGTAGCAGTCGGAGACATGGAGAAACATATTTGGGGGTCATCAGCGTACTGATAACCCCACACCCCATGACTCCAGATGATCTCTCCCAACGGTTTCATGTAAATGTTAAATAGCATGGGGGACAGAATGGCATCTTGAGGGATGCCAGATGTAAGCTCTTTCCAAGAAGAGCAACTGTCCCCCAGCCTCACCATCTGGGACCTGCCTGAGAGGTAGGATCGGAGCCACTGGAGCGCAGTGCCCCCTATGCCCAACTTCCTCAGGCAGTCCAGAAGGATACCATGGTCGATGGTACTGAAAGCCGCTGAGGACTGGATGTGGGTGTACAGACTGAGGATTAATCCAAATAAAATGGAAGTCCTGCCAGTCAGCAGGAAAACCAACCTGGGACTGGGATCACACCCTGTTTAGCCTGCCCTGGACAAAAGAAGGCTAAGAAGTGATATGATAGCCCTGTTTAAATATTTGAAGGGATGTCATATTGAGGAGGGAGCAAGCTTGTTTTCTGCTGCTCCAGAGAACAGGACCCGGACCAATGGATGCAAGCTGCAGGAAAAGAGATTCCACCTCAACATTAGGAGAAACTTCCTGACAGTAAGGGCTGTTTGACAGTGGAACAAACTCCTTCCTCGGAGTGTGGTGGAGTCTCCTTCTTTAGAGGTCTTTAAACAGAGGCTGGATGGCCATCTGTCAGGGCTGCTTTGATTAGGAGTTCCTGCATGGCAGGGGTTGGACTGGATGGCCCTTGTGGTCTCTTCCAACTCTGCGATTCTATGATTCTATGAATTAATATTTATATTAGTGTGTCAGCTTTTATTTTGTAACATCATACATTTTCTTGAATGCCGTACATTTATGGTACCTTTTCCAACTTTGTGATTAGGACATCTGGTCACCCTGCCCATGTAGGTCATCCACTAAGGCTGTTTCTGTCCCATAACCAGGTCTGAAACCAGATTGGAATATATCCAGGGAAATCATTTTACCCAAGAAAGCCTAGAGTTATGGTGCCCCCACTTACTCTAGAAACTTACTTAGAAATTAGAGACTGGCAATAGTTACCTTGGGAAGTGTAGTCCAATGAAATCCCTCTCCCCCCCCCACCCAGCAAAGGTATTACAGTTGCTTCTTTTAGGAAGGTTGGGACATAGCCTTCTTTCAAAGAAGCATTTGCAACCTCCATCATCTCACAGGCCATTCTTCCCTGGAACCTTTAATTAGCCAGAATACACATGGGTCTGACAGATAAGTAGTTGGCCTCACCTCTCTAGGAACTTGTCTACATCAGCATGTTGAATAACCTGAAACTCATCCTTCAAAACTGGAGAAATATGTGCCTCAGTTACCCCCCAGACTCTACCTTAATCCAAGTTATATCAAATGAGAGCAGTTTTCTCCACAAAGTATTTAGCAAATTCATCACAACACTTTTCTAAGGGCGCCTCCTCAGCAGTCCAAGGTGTAGGATATTCTGCTTGAATGTCTTGATGCCGACATTCAAGCAGAACCGAGGATAGAGGTGTCCAGAGCCTCCGTGGACTCTATTAAACTGAATCGGTTTGAGTTGGTGAGTACCGATGATGTGGACAAGATCCTCGGAAGTGTTCGGAGGACGACTTGCTCTCTCGATCCCTGTCCCTCGTGGCTAGCGGCCCAGGGGGGACCGGCGGCAACTTCGTTGCTACGCCGGATTATTAATACATCTTTGAGGGAGGGCCAATTTCCATCAGAACTTTAATTGGCCATTGTAAAACCTATTTTAAAAAAGCCCTCCCTCGACCCCCTGGTACACAATAATTATCGGCCAGTTTCGCTGCTGCCATTTTTGGGAAAGGTGATCGAGAGGGCGGTTGCAATCCAACTTCAGACGGTCTTGGATGAAACGGATTATCTGGACCCATTTCAAACTGGCTTTCGGGTGGGTTACGGGGTTGAGACGGCCATGGTCGCCTTGGTCGATGATCTCCGTCTGGGCATCGACAGGGGAAGCATGTCCCTGTTGGTGCTCTTGGACATCTCAGCGGCTTTCGATACCATAGACCATGGTATCCTTCTGGGGCGCCTGGCAGAGGTGGGAATCGGGGGCACTGCGCTCCAGTGGTTCCGGTCCTACCTCTCTGGGAGGTCCCAGATGGTGCAGCTGGGCGACGTGTGCTCCGACGAGAGGCCCCTTAAAACCGGGGTCCCTCAAGGAGCCATTTTGTCTCCCATGCTATTTAACATTTACATGAAACCGCTGGGAGAGATCATCCGGAGACATGGGGCGCGGGGTTATCAGTACGCTGATGACACCCAAATTATTTTCTCTATGTCTCCGACTGATGCAGTGACTGAGGATGGCGTCTCTCCTCTCGTGGCCTGTCTGGAGTCAGTAATGGGCTGGATGAGGGAAAACCGACTCAAATTGAATCCAGAGAAAACAGAGGTACTCGTGATAGGTTCCCCTGGTCCAGGAATGGCGGTGGTTCCACCTGTCCTGAACGGGGTCATGCTCCCGGTGAAGGACTCCGTGCGCAGTCTGGGGGTGCTTCTTGACTCGTCACTTCACCTGACTGCTCAGGTGAATGCGACGGTCAGAAGCACCTGCCATCAGCTTCGGCTTATTCGCCAGCTGCGCCCATACCTGGCACAGAGGGACCTTGAAACAGTTGTACATGCTCTGGTAACCTCGAGACTGGATTTCTGCAATGTACTCTACATGGGGCAACCCTTATACCAAACCCGGAAGCTACAGATGGTGCAAAATATGGCAGCCAGGCTGGTCACTGGAGTTTCTAGGACCAGCCATATAACACCAGTGCTGAAAGATCTTCACTGGCTGCCGATTCGCTTCCGGGCCCAATATAAGGTGTTGGTGATCACCTATAAAGCCCTAAATGGCTTGGGCCCAGGATACCTGAAGGACCGCCTCTCCCCATATATTCCGTCCCGCACCCTCAGAACATCCGGGCAGCAACTACTAAAGGTGCCGGGGGCCAGACTCTCCTCCGTCACTAAGCGGACTTTTTCCATCGCTGCCCCGGCCCTATGGAACACGCTGCCCGTCGAGCTCCGCTCAACTAACTCCCTGGCCCAATTTAAGAAGGACCTGAAGACCTTCTTATTTCAGCAAGCATTCCCCCCATAAAAAATACCTAAGGGCCTCCCTCCTCTTCCGTGGCCATGAGGATGGGCTAATGGGGTTTTAGCTGTTTTATTTTATATTGTGTGGTTTTGTTCTTAATTTCATTGAATGTATATGTATAATGTGTGTAAACCGCCCTGATCTAAGGAAGGTGCGGTATACAAATAAAACTTTTATTATTTATTTATTTATTATTATTATATCTTACCCTTTAACTACCCAGAACAGCCACATTGTTCTGGGTGTGCTACCCTCACTGCTGCGAAATAAATTCTAAAATTGACCTTAACCCATGCTTGATGGGATTTATCCCAAGTCTTTCTCCACTGTTGCTCTATTCATCTACCCAAGTGCTTCATTGCCCTGGACTCCACAGAAAACAAAGAAGTCCATGCTCTGAACTCAAGTTAAGGACACTTGGGAGTAACTCTGTGGATTGCCTGGATCATCTCCCTGTTCCACAGATCAACTAGGCATCGACAGAATCACCAGATTCTAGAGAGGGTGAAATGTTGTTAATATGTGTTTTGCGCTATCTTTCAGAAAGACACTGTTGGCAGAAATTTTAAATAAGACTAGTACTATAAAACTGGTACAAAGATCAATGGGATGTTTTATATTAGATAGTTTCATTCTAAGTTGTTCTCATTTTATTTGTTTTTAAAGGCTGGATCATATTATTGATTTTATTTATTTTTATGGCAATTATAGTTAAACTAGTCTGTAAAAATCTCCCCTCTAAAAAAGCAGGGTATAGATCTGTAAATAAACAAGAATATACATACTGTCCTATCCACTGCTCAGTTCCACTTCATTCTAGTACTGTTCAGAGCATCATATGTGTTTATATTCATTCTTTTCAAAAATAACCTTCCAAGTTCTGTTTTTGGAGGACACTTTCAGGGAAGGAAATTCACTCTCTGGGTATATCTGAATTTTAGTTCACCTGTCAGACCTCCCATTCCCAGAATTCTGGGGGTTGTAGCTTAGTGAGACTGAGAGTTCTCTATTAGGAATCCTTAACGCATATGACCATCACAGAACTATAGTTCTAAAGATAAGGGGCAACTGCTTTAAGCCAGTAATGAAGGTGGACTGTGGGACTCCTTCTGCAACTGGTTTCCCCAGCAATTCTATCGTCTTCAGCTCCACAGCTGTGTTCCTGGAAACAGCTCTGTTGCCCTGGGTCCCTACCACTTATTACATAGAACTGCATCTTCTCCCAGATGGCTCATTGCCTTGGTTCCTACACACAATCTCTTTCGGGGTTTGAGAGTGTGTCTTTTTCTACAGGCTCAGGAACAAGCTTCTCCTTTTGGTAAGGAGCCAAGATGGGGTAGGAAGAGTCAAGCTTAAGACAGTTAAGTTAAAGCAGCAGCAGCAGTGACAACAGCAAATACTGTTCTTTAGAAGAAATACTGCTCTTTAGAAGGAAAACAGCTGGTGGAAAGAACAGACAAGATAGAAATGCTGGCTTTATAAAAATGAAATCTACTTCCCTTGCCTGGGCAAATTCCAGTTTGAACCATGAAGAATTATGCCCTCTGAGCTTTGATCTACCTGTCTTGTTTAGTCAACTACACCATAGACCAGCCTTCCATAACTTCCAGATATCCTCCATCTGTGTTGGAGTATGATCCCTGTTATTCCTCAGCCACTGGTCATTCTTGTGTTCTTGCACAGTTAGGGGGTGCAGTGTTAAGGGAGGCCATGGTATAAGCCATCACCTTTGACTGCTGTATTTCTTTTTCATGTGAAAGCAGCTGTGTATTTCAGTACGTGTACATTTAGCCTGAAACATGTCACAAAATCAAGGCTCTCTCTCCAGTGTTAGAGAGTTGTTTTTAATGCAAATTTATTTTTAGCTTTTGAGATGGTTAGGAAGCATCCAGCAGCTTCTGACATGGTCATACATACAAAAGGGCAGGATGGATGAAACATGTCCTTTAATATACTGTGGAAAGTGTCA
This sequence comes from Sceloporus undulatus, assembly GCF_019175285.1. Taxonomy (NCBI): domain Eukaryota; kingdom Metazoa; phylum Chordata; class Lepidosauria; order Squamata; family Phrynosomatidae; genus Sceloporus; species Sceloporus undulatus. The sequence goes on from NC_056523.1 coordinate 159,951,659, forward strand.
GCATCCTCAATGGTTCATTGATTGTGTGATAAGTATGATCCAATGTACTGCACATAGATACTTTCCTTAAAAGGTGTGTTATTTTTGCTGCCGAGAGGACTTGGATTTGTCAGTAGTTTAATGGTGAAATAAATAAGGGCTGCACTGCACATGCCATGGAATTTCTGGGTTGCTTGCTGCCTCTTCTTCCTTGTCTTCAAAAATCTGGTCTTGCTTCTGTGCTTTCAACTCCAACTTAGCATGTAAACATTGACAAGATAGCCCAAGATATTTTGGTACCAGAGGTAGAAAAACAAATTGTGCCCACCCCACCTGCCCAGATTAAAATGTATGGTACCTAAAGCCAGCCAAGGTGTTTGGGGGAGACACATGGGGCAGACTACAAGCACCTATCCTAGTGTGTGCACATGTGCCTTTAAGTTGCCTGTCAACTTAGGGTGACCCCATGGATTTCAACAGCAGGGCATTCTTAGGTAAGGAAGACTCAGAGGTGATTTTGCCAGTTCTTTCTCTGAAATATAGCCTGCAGGCAGGATCTAATGTCTGTCCCAGTATCTTGAATTAACAAAAGCCTACCAGAACAAAAATAATTTAAATCTGCTCAGTGATAAGGCTGGCCTTGAAAATACATACATTGACATTTCACTTCTGTCTATGCTCAGAAACTTTCTCCTGCTACACTTTTTAATGTGGGGTTAGACTTTTTGGTAACAGTGAAAGATAAACTCTTACCTTTGGGTGTCCTACAATTCTCACTAACATTCTCATCTCCGCTGTCAAGTGTTTGCTGTTTTTCCTTTCAGATTTAACTTTCTTGTGGTTCTTTTCTCCTAGTAGAGCAAACTTGGGAGCATGCAGCTCTCTAGTGTTGTTGGACTACAGATCCCATCATGTTTAGCCAGCATAGTTAATACTGAAGGATGAAGTGGGAGCCCAGCATCATCTGGAGGGTTTCCCATCCCTGCAGTAGGAGAAAATTGCTAGCGAGCCACACAGACACACACCCATGTATTGTCTGTTTCTGGTGGCCTCTTTTCCGCAATAAAGTTTGGAGAGAGAATTCCACAGAATTCCATACCATATGTAGTGCAGCTCTTTCACACAAAAGGAAGCATGGAAGTTTGTGGTTTTGCAAATGCTAAAATTTATTTATTTATTTATTTATATTTATTTATTTAAGCCCACAAGGACTCCCAAGGTGACAAACAAAGAAAAGCAATTAAAACAGTACAAATCAGCACAACCTTGTGATTCACCACTTTCACCTAGTAACATTCAGTTGGAGACAAAGGCCTTGCTGTGCTAATGGGCTGGCTTGTTCTTTAGTTTTTTTGCACCGAATAACAGGAGAAAAAAAACACTTTGCTACATCTGGCTGATCACTTCCATGGGTTACAAGGCACTGCTGTGCTCAGGTCTGGCTCCTGGGCTTCCCCTTGGGACACCTGATTGGCCCACTGGGTCTGTGGGAATGGGATGCTGAACTAGGGGCCTTTCCATACTACACAATTATGGCACTATGATTCCACTTTAACAACTGTGACAACATCCTGGGATGGACAATTGAGGGAGGTGCCTTTAGAAGGCTCAGCAAGTGATCCTCTCTGGTGCCTCTGCTTAAACCACAACACACCCACCCCATTGCATAGGAGGTAGCTATGGCCATTAAAGTGGAATAATAGTACTATAATTGAATAGTGCAAAAAGGTGCTATAATGATGGTCCCTGGTTTGATCCACCAGCACTCAAATCCTGAGGCTAGCCACACACTACTGGATCTACCTGGCTTCCTTGATTTGAAATTTTACTGGCTCATTTTAATGTTAATTGTTAGAAAATTGTTAAAACATAAACTTGATTGTGGGAGGAGTGAAGCCAGAGAATTTTTATGATTAAAGGCGGGGGGGGGGGGTTGGTCTCTTACTTTCTCAGGGTTTGTTGACTAAGATTGCTACCACACTGCAGAATAAATGCAGTTTGACACTGCTTTAACTATCATGACTCAATGCTATGGACTCCTAGGATTTGCAGTTTGATGTGGCACCAGAGCTCTCTGACAGGGAAGGCTAAATATCTCACAAAATTACAAATCCCAAGATTCCATAGAATTGAGCCACTAAAATTAAAGTGGTGTGAAACTGCTTTAATTCTGCAGTGTAGATGCAGACTGCCCCACAGCCATCCCCTCTTCCATTTCGCCTGCTTGTTGCTCCTGCCCTGGCCACTAGGCAACACCCTTCTGCCTGGTCTAATAGACTACATATTGCTCTCTGATGCTTACGATCACCACTCAGATTTTCTAGAACTGATTCCAATCTTTTATTTTCATTTCCCCTCCAGATACAGAAGGGACAAAGCAGGAGGAAGATGCCAACAGAGCACGCATTTCCTTGTCCCATCATCTTCTTTTGATTCAAATCAATGTAAAGGAATCAGGGGTGGGGGTGGGCTCTGGCTCTCTCTGCTGGTGAGAATTTGGGAGTGTTGAGTCCAGATGCTGCAAGCGATGACTAAACTCTGCATAGAACAAACAGAGTAAAAATAGTCAGAATCTGGAGATGTACCAGATGATGCCAACTCCTGGAAAGATGGTGGGGAAGTAGTGGAGGAGACATCTTGCCTTCCCCACCTTATACTGAGCAAATAGAGAAGGAGACATGACAGAGCATACCTACATCCACTGACTCTGCCCTATACCTACATGTCTCCGCATATCCTCTACAGATTATTCCTTTCTCCTCCCACTCTGCTTTGATGATGGCAGGTCTTAATCCCCTGTTCCTCTGCCATTCACTTTTCCTAATGTGTCATGTCTTTTTTAGGCTGTAAATCTGAGGGGCAGGGAATTGTCAGATTAATTGTAAACCACTGTAAAAGCCTGTGTGGCTGAAAAGCAGAGTATAAATACTCTAAAATAGATAAATAAATAGGTAGTGTGAAAGGGCCCTAAGTATAAATGCTAGCATGGTGTGCCAACAGGATTGTGGCCACGGTCATCACTAACTCAAATCCTGTTTATTGCCTTGAGGATTACTAAATAATATTTGCCAAATTATTTTCAGCAGTAACAGGTCAATTCAAACGTGAAAATGAAAGTTATTGAGTATTTGCACTTCTAGGTGATGTGAGATCAAATTACAGGTGTCTTCTAGCGAAGCAGGAGAGATACTACCTCCCACCAATTAACATAGAGTTCTCCAACCACATCTTCCCATGAACTACCATTGGATTAAATTATATATCAGAGCAAAGGCTGAGGAAGAATTACTTTCCTAAAATCTGCTAAGTACAGGTTGAGTTTTCCTTATCTGAAATGCTTGGGACCAGAAGGGTTTTCGATTCCAGCATTTTATTTTATTTATTTTTATTTTGAAACATCTGTATGTACATAATGAGACACTTTGGAGGTGGGACTCAAATTTAAACACAGCATTCATTTATGTTTCATATACTCCTCGTGCACATACCTTGAATGTTATTTTATACAATATTTTAAATACTTTTGTGCATGAAACAAAGTTTGTGTACACTGAACCATCAGAAAGGAAAGGTGTCATTATCTTAGCCACCCATGGAAAAAGTTTGGGTTTTTGGAGTGTTTTGGATTTTGCCATTCCGGATGAGCGAGATTCAAGCTATGGTTGTATAGTTTATGTGGATCTTGAACGCATCTCTTCCCCAGATTCTTGGCTATCTGCTAGATGCTTCTTCCTTTCTCTCTTGCAGACAGCAATTTTGTGTTGGGTAATGCCCAAGTGCGGGGAGCCTTTCCAGTGGTTTATTGTTCCGATGGCTTCTGTGAACTGACTGGTTTCTCCCGGGCAGAGGTCATGCAGCATTGCTGTGCCTGCAGCTTTCTCTATGGGCCTGACACCAGTGAACTCGTCCGTGCTCAGATCCGCAAAGCCCTCGATGAGCGGAAGGAGTTTAAGGCTGAGCTCATTCTGTACAGGAAAAGTGGTTAGTTCTCTTTCCCATAAAATGACTGGTACTGGCAAGACTCCCATGATTCTCTGGGGAGAGGAATGAGGCAGTCTTATGGGATGGGGTCAGAGCTTAGGAAAGTAGCTTTTTTGGACTACTACACTAAGAATCACCCAACCAGTTTTCAGAGAAATGTAGTCAAAGTAATTTTTCCCCAAACTCTGGATGAGTTAAAAGGCGGGGTCAAAGCCTGGCTACAGTGTGATCCTGTGGAGGCATGCATGCAAGAAGGTTGAAATGGAAAGAGCCTCTGCACCTTTAACAACTATGCAGCAGAAGAATTATCTCTTCATCTGTTACTAGGTAAAATAAGGGACAGGGCAACCTGCTTTCAGTGGCTGCATGATAAGCAGCACCTGCTATAATTCCCACTTCCACACAGCCATGAAAGGTACAGGAGCCCTTTCCTGTTTTTTACCTGACAACACTATTTTATTTACTAAGTGTCCCTGTTCTTCCCATGTGAAAGGGCAGGAGTCCTGTCTGCTAATCCATCTGGGTGACAGGATCCATCTGGGGTGGAAAAGGAAAACTGTTTTAGGAACTTATGAATGCTGCCTTGTGTCAGGCAGAACTATTGGTCCTACTAGTTCAAAGCTTGAAAAAGTTACTTTTTCAAGCTATGGATTGCTCCTGGTCATTTCCCCTGTTGGAAGTGCCAGAGATTGAACTTGTGTTCCTTGCTTGCAAAGCAGGTACCACTCTTCTTGAGCCATTTCCCTAAAGAAGGCTGCTTTTTGCTGGCCTGGCTCTGAGATTGAGACACAGCGATGCAGAGGTGTCTCTTTTGTGGTTTAATCATTTCCCAGAAATGGCCATGTAGGAACTGGTGGAAGGGGTGAGCTGGCACATCCAAGCCCTGGAGAAGCTCTCTCTTCCAGAGTGGAGGCATAGTGGCAAAGGGGAAGGTTTCAATATTTTTCTTCCAAGCGCAATGTCTTTTACCATGCCAGCCTATACACACACTTGAGTTCATAATTAATCTCACATGTTTCCTTGCTTTTTAGGTGTTCCCTTTTGGTGCTTGCTGGATGTGGTGCCTATCAAGAATGAAAAGGGAGATGTGGCACTTTTTCTGGTCTCTCATAAGGATATCACTGAGACCAAGAGTAAAGCATCAACAGAAAACTGGAAAGAAGGAGGTGAGAAGAGGGCTAAGGGAGGGCAGAATGGTCCTGTAGATTTAGTGGATCCAGAATGCCTCAGAGAAATTAAATTGATGGGTGAAAAAGGCTCCTTCTCTGGTCCTGGGACAATATTTCCCCCTTTGTTGTTATTAGCTACTTTCTACTCATGGAGATCCCTATGGAGGAGACATCTCCAAGTCCCCCTTTCTTCCACTACTCTGTTTAAATCTTGCAGATTCATGCCTGTGACCTCCCTGATTGATTCTAGGCATCAGGCATGCTGCCTTCCGTTCTTTCTACTACATTCTACCTTTCATAGCATGATTGTCTTTTCCAATGAGTCCTTGTTGTTGTTTGCCTCCAAATTGTTTTTGACAAATGGTGATCCAACGGGGGGGGGGGGGGGGAATAGGTTTTCTTGGCAAGATTCTTTAGAGGGGGTTTGCCATTATCATTCTCTGAGGGTGAAAGATTGTGACTTGCTCAAGGTCATTCAGTGGGTTTTTTTTAATGCTTGAATGGGGAATTCAGTCCTGTTCTTCAGCGTCATAGTCCAGTGCTCAAACCACTACACCAGGTTGGCTCTCCAATGAGCCCTTACTGACTACTTAAAGTTTACTACGATTTTTAATCCACATACCTCAAAGTGAGAGGTAGATATTTCTTGAACAGATGTTAAGGGAGATGTGAATGAGGACAGGCAAAACAGAAGAGAGAGGGAGGGAGAGAAAATGCTTCAAATGCTTCTTAACATCAACCAGGAAGATGCCACAGTGATGGAGCTAGCAGCTTACTTTTCCTTGGCTGGAGTCTTCTGCTTTGAACAGCTGCACATGAGGCAGGTGACATTTCCTTCATCATCACCACCTTTCCAGGTGTGGGAAAATGACACATTTTGAATTTCTGCGAGTCATGGATTGATGACAGGCATAGGAATCTTGCCAGAAACAAAAGCAGCTAGCCTCCTGTTAGGCATATCACAAAATCACTTGTCAAATTTATTTGGGGATGGGGTGGGGGGTGGCGACTTGCATTAAGGAGCTGGTTGTGCAGTTGTCAATTCCTTAAATCTCTTGAAAATATATAAATGATTTGAAAACTGGCAATGTCACCATCTGCCCGTATTACTTTAATTTCTTAAATGCAGTGTACTTTTAATCAGAGCTAGGAAGTGTGGGGGAAGGTTGAACTACAGCTCCCACAATCTCCCAGCCAGCATGATCCCTCCTGCCTCTTCCAAAACCTACTTCTTTGCTCAGCAAAGCAAAGCTGTGCATTCTGAATAAGTTATAAATGGTTGTATATTTTTGCATATTTTTCCAGTTTTGTTGGCTTTTAAGAAAGGAGAAGGGATTGCTCAGAGACTTGGTCTCTTCCTCAACAGAAGCCCAGTTTGGGGCTTACTCTGCTCACGCTTTCAAGCATTTCTTCTCCAAATCAAATCAGACAGTAGGGATAACACCCTGGTGGGGTCCTCTTCCTGCCGCAGTGGAGGTGTGAGTGCCCCGGACCAGCAATGAAGCCATGAGGGCAAGCAGGCCAGTGCTGGCCCCCCTGAACCGCCCCCCCCCCCCCCACACACTGGGCATACCAAGCCTGGTGATGCCACTGGGAATAATTTCTGGTGGATACCCTTATAAAGCTGCTGCAGCAGCATTTGGAATGGGAGAGAAATTCATATGCTTTACATTTTTATATGCACGTGCCTAATTTTTACTGTTTGATCTGATACATGCAATGAAACACAGATAAACTTTAATGCCTGCATTTTTCAATACATTCCTGATTTTTCAACAGTTTTTTCGATACTGTTCTCCAATCCAAAAATAAAAAAAAATTAGGGGGAAATGCATGTAAGTAACTTGATATAAGGGAAATTGCTTGCAGGGATATGTATATTAAGGTGAAATATGTGAATATATAATGGAGAAATGTGTATGAATTTTCATGCAAACTTTTAAAAAAGCCTCAAACCAATGGAGAAACAGAGCAAAACAAATTTAATGAGACAGCAGAAATCTAAAATCGACAGATATGTTTGCCCATTTTTAATTTTTTTATTTTTGGCTATGCACGCCTTTTCCTGGACTTTTTACTTTCCCATTCATGTTTGTCTGCAAAGTGTATGTTTCCTACTTTTAAACTTCTCTGCTCATGGACACTGCAGTACAGTTTGTCTAATACTGCCCATTCTGATTTGTCACATTGAATGTCTTATTTTAGGAAGACAGTTGGATAATAACTTTGACAACCATTATTTCTCTTTGGTTCCCTCCATCCATCCCCTTATTTATATCCCTTCTTCCTTTCTCTGACATTCGGGCTGCATTTACACTGCAGAATTAATGCAGTTTGGCACTGCTTTAACTGCCATGGCTTAATGCTATGGAATTTTGGAATTTGTAGTTTTGTGAGTTATTTAGCCTTCTGTGTCAAAGAGCTCTGATGCCACAACAAACTACAAATCCCATGATTTCATGGGATGGAGCCATGACAGTTAAAGCAGTGTCAAATTCCATTAATTCTGCAGTGTAGCAGCAGCCTTCAGGTGTCTTACAAAAAGACCAGAAATTACAATGTAAAACCACATTGTTAAAAACATTTTAACAGAAATAAAATCAGGTATTTTCAAACATAGTTAAAAACAGTACAGCACTATAAAATAACCATTTTCTTGTTTAAAAAAAACTTTTCAAAAGAGAACATTGCATGTGAAGAGTGCAGAGTTCTGTGTGGTCACCGGTCATATGATCCAGGAGTTAGTGAAGTGGCCAGGCAGTAGGAATCTCTTTAAAAATTGCAGATCTGGCTGCAAAATATGGACAAGAGATGTCATCACACATTTTTGTCTTACGTGGATGTAGCTAAAACATGGGGGGGGGGGCAGCACATGGTCTCATGTAGTTTTCTCAAGCTCTTTTAGTAGCACCTAAGGTTCCTCAATTTTTTTAAAAAAGAAATTTGATATTGTGTTTGCTGTCATAATTCAGTGGCAAAGTATTAAATGCACTATAGTCTGTGATTTCATCAGTATCCCAGCAGTCAATACCATATCAAAGTTAAAATATATTTAATCTTTATCAGTGCCTATTATTTTTAATAATGAAATTAATCTTCTGAAATGTTAATCAAATATGAGTGGGTAGATTGTATTTGTTATTAATGACATTTAAATATAAAATGAAATGAAATATGAAGCATTTCAAGTGAAAGACCCTATCTCTTTGTTTGCACCTGCCCAAATGTTAAGATCTTCAGGGAAAGGTTTTTGATCCAATAACTATCACAGGCACATTTGGTGAAGATACAAGAACATGCCTTCTCAGTTCTTGCTCCCAGGTTGTGGAATTCTCTCCCATGACAAGTTCAGCTGCCGTCCCCCATTTTATGTCCTTCTGCTGGCTTTTTGTATTCAGATGGGCCTTTGGCTTATAATTTGTGTGGCAAATAAAACATTTGGGGTGGTCATGCTATATTTTGATTGTACACTCATCCCTCCATATTTGCAGCTTTGATAGTTGCTGATTTGATTATTCATGGATTTGATTAATATGTTCTCTAGGAATATCTAAGTCCTCCAGTGCAACTCAATGGTCAACCTTAACTAAAAGTTGCACTGAAAGACCTAGAGATTCCTAGAGAGAATACTCTACTATTTGTAGCTCCTCCAGTGCTGTTCTATGATCAGTGTCTGTCGGACGTTGACCACAGAGTTGCACTGGAGGATCTAGAGATTCCTAGAGAGGTGTCCTCTCAGATAAAAACATGGTGTTTTTGTTATTTGCATTTTTCCATATCTGTGGGGGTCTTGTGCCCCTAACCCTAGCGAATATGGAGGGACAAGTGTACTTCATATTGATTTAACTTTTTTTTTAAAAAAAAAAAAACAAAACCTAACCTGTTCTTTAATTTTTTAAAGATGAAATTGAAGGGATTTAGATCATGGGAGGCTTGTGTGCTATCCAGATATGGAGCACAAGAAGCTGCCTCATGCTGAATCAACCATTGCCCCATCTGACCCGATAATGTCAACACACACCTGCTTGAAACTCTACTATTGCATCCAGGCCCCATTAATTTTGATGGTACCTATTTGCTTTACTCCTTCAGTTGTCCCCTTGGACACAAGAATATGGATTGAGGCATCTTCTTCTTTCTCCCACATGGGGTGATGTGTATGTAAAATGCTGTGTTTATATTACATTCTCTCAAGCTGAGATGTCACACTGAGGATGGAAAAACAGCCAATTAGTTCTGCTAGCTAGCTGAGCAGCTTGGCTAGATGAAAAACAATGACAACCCTTTGTGGTTTACATGATGAATAGTGTTGCCTGTACAACTGTCATAGCTAATAGGCAAAGATATTTTTTGTGTGTGTGCCAGCATGGAAGGGGGGTGTAGATAGAGCGCACATAGTATGGCATGCTGATTCCAGCATTTGGCACTGGAAAGAAATTTCACATGCCTTCAAAAATCTGGAAAAGTTGAACAAGAGCTCTCCTCCCCAGAGTTGCTTTAATGATAGTAAGACTACTGGAGTATCTAGAGAATCTTTGCAAAACATAGCAAGACCTCACTAATTACTCTTAAATAGTCTGCAACTCTGATAAATTGATACATGATCACAACACAGATAAAGATCAGTTTCAGATGCTTCAGTTGTGAGGCTAAACTTCAAACCCTTGTCACCCAGATTTATGCATCAGATATACAAAAAGTTCACAAGAAGCAAAAATCCATTGTAGGCAAAGACTAAGAGTTACCCTAAACACACAGCGTTCAAGTTCTTTTCTACTGTCCATTTCCAAAACTGAGTATTGTTGGTTTCATAAGAATAAAATTTAACATCTCTCGTGCTGATTTGTCAAATTGCATCCAACTTCTGCTCTTCTTAGGTGGACGACGACGCTACAGCCGTGCTGGGGCAAAAGGTTTCAACGCCAACCGTCGTCGAAGCCGGGCTGTGCTCTATCACCTGTCAGGGCACCTCCAGAAGCAGGGCAAAGGGAAACGCAAGATCCACAAGGTACGTGGTATAGGAATGCTCAACAGATGGGAAGATGGTGGTGAAACTCCCAGGAGCTTAGTGGGCATTAAGCTGTTAGGCTGAATCTACATGCTTTGGTAATTGGCAAATATTTATTTATTCATTTGCAAATAATTAAATAATTAAAATGAAATGCTTGTCACCCAGTCTCTCACTACAAGAGGCAATTGGCTTAACAGACAACACTAGTAAAAGATAGATGGGAAGTTATAAAGACTCTCTGCTAATCTGTGAACAAGCTGAGCCCAGAGTCTTTCTCAAGCTATTTGTCCCTGGCAGGTTATCACTGGCACAAGACCTCTGGGAGGCTGACTGCCAGTCCTACTGCCAACCTAAAATGTAGTTATAGCATCTAGTGTTTGGCAAAGGCAAACCAGCAGCTGCCCAGCACTCAAGCCCAGGGAGAGTTCCCTAAATTCATTTTAAAAAACAATTCTTATTTAAAGTCCCTTTGAAAACTAGTTAAAATTGTGAATGCATTCTTTTGCCCAGATCGAGAGAAGGGGAGATCAATCATGGGAGCAAGGCTTTGTACACAAGTCTCCTTGGTGAGATTAGTAAATTTAGGCATATCAAAATGTGAACGCCTCCTCTCCCCCATCTGTGTTTTATTACTTTCAGTGGAGAATGCTTTCTATTCCGGTTCACATCTAGATATTTATGTACCTTGTGCATGTGCAACAGAGCCCTGCAGTTTTTGGCAAGTTGATCCACATGTGCTCTCACCAGTTTTTTTTTCTCCTAGACTTTGGGCAAATAAAGTCTATTCTGGAGAAAGGAGGGGCTGGATGGGGTAGCAAGCAAAAGGGCTTGGAGGAGGATTGGGGAGGAAATCATGCTGTTGCTAAGTAAAGGTTTTCTGAGGTGCGAAGAAAATCATGTGGTATAATTCTCTGTCCCCTCTCACAATGGAGTCTCTCTCACATTAAGCGTAATTAAGAAGGAATCGTTGTCTTATGTGGCTAGTAAGCATCCTTGGAATATCTGATTAACCACCAGTAGTAGACAAGAAGAATAGTTTTCAGTTCATCCATTTTCAATTAAACACAGCAGACATCTGCATAGATTATAAGTGATAAAGATATCAGATTGCCTAGTCATTCCAGGCTTTGTAAAGAAAAAATAATAATTTTCATTTCGCATACAGCTTGACTCACTTACTTGAGCTATCTGTGGCCTGAAGACCCCTTGTTGTGATTTAACATTTTGATGTCTGCTTCTGGCACACTGTGGTCTAGGCTGTGTCTGTTGATCTGTGTGTGAATGAAATGATATAGTTGCTTTGTAGAGGAAGTTACTCCCAGTGGCCTGTCAAGCCTGCAACTCAAAGTGATGCTCTTTGTTGTCATCTCACCATCACCACCAAACAGGGTGTCTTTGGGGAGAAGCCTGCCCTGCCTGAATACAAAGTGGCTGCAGCACGGAAGTCGCCATTCATTCTCTTGCACTATGGGACCTTCAAGGCTGGCTGGGATGGACTGATTCTCTTGGCCACATTGTACGTGGCTGTTACGGTGCCCTACAATGTCTGCTTCAGTGGCACCAAGGAAGAAGGGCTTCCAGGAGCTGTTCGTGCACCTCCCAGCATTTGTGATCTTTCTGTAGAAATCCTTTTTATCCTAGGTAAGGAAACAATGATCAAAAATTGTATACGTGGAAGGAACATACCTCAATGGTGGAGCACACATTCTTTGTATGGGCAAAGTCCCAGGTTCTGTCCTTGACATCTCCAATTAAAAACAATCTATGGAGCAACTGATGAGAAAGTCCCTTCTCTGCCCTAGAAATTTGGTGTAATCTGAACTTGGTTGTCATTGGTCGATTCTACCTGTTGCTGCACCTAAACTTTTCTTTATTACAAAGGCTTCCTGAGAGACTAAAAAGAGAGGGCTTGGTGCCTTGTAGAAAAGAGGGATGGCCACAGTCTCAAAGGGAATGTCTTATAGAGGTGGAAATTGGATTGCCTGATTCTTCCTACCTTTGTCCTTAATCCCTGCATGGCCCAAAAAGAGAGGTGGGCATTCTACCTCTATCAATACTCCCTCAAGACCACCTGAATCAAACTTAAACAACTTAAGCAAACACCTTGATGCAAAACTATGACTCCAACATTGTCATGTTTCTTCTCCTTTATATTTTTAACAGTTTTTCCTGATGAAGAAGCATGTGGACTTTGGAAGCTTGTGTGTTGTATTTAGCACCTTTTGGTTCACCCAATAAAGGTGCCAGCATGATGACATGTTTTGAGTTTTGATGTATTTTGCCACATGATGTATTTTGGTTGCCCCAAAATGTAATTGCCAGTCAGAATAGATAATAACAGATTAGATGATAAAATAATTGGCTTTCTCTATTTGTAACTTGCTTTTGGAGTTGAATGTTTCCTCTGTGGAAAACAATGGACCATATCACACGTTGGGGGGGGGGGTTGCAGCTCAGATCCACAGTCACTCCTGTTCTAGCAATGCAAAGTGTGATGTTTTTTCACACCAGATCTAGAGTCACTCCTGTCTAGCAATGCGAATTAAGGTCAAAACGTGACGTTTTACCACACCTGGTTGCCTTTCCACTGCCCTTCCGAACTGAGGAGGAAGCGGAGTCAGTTCTTTTCCAAGCAAGTCACGTGATGTGCATTCAAGCAACGTGGAGTGAGTGCACATTGTGTTACCACACTGGAGGGTTCAATGATTCGACTGAGCAACCTTGCACATGCTCAGTGGGGCTCTGGATGCTGTCCTCCTTCTCTGCCCCCTCCTTAGCTGTCATCCTTCATGGGGTGAAGAAGCAGTCAGTGGATGATGGGATAGATGGCAGATTGGCAGAGAGGGTGAGATGGGGATGCAGGAGCAATCGGGGGATGATGGGATGGATGGCAGGCTGTCACTGGGGCCAGGATTGGGATGCAGGAGAAGGCAGGAGACGATGGGATAGCTCACTGGGGGTCCCTGGGGCCAGGATCTGGATGCAGAAGAAGGCAGAGGATGTTGGGATAGCTCGCTGGGGTTCCTAGGGCCAGGATTGGGACGCAGGAGAAGGCAGGGGATGATGGGATAGCTTGCTGGGGTCCCTGGGGCCAGGATCGGGATGCAGGAGAAGGCAGGGGATGATGGGATGGGTGGCAGGGTGGCAGAGGGGGCGAGATGGCATGAAGGAAGAGGAGGGGAATGATGGAGCAGGACACAGGGGGCCAAGGGGGATGACATTGGAGTGGTTTTCCACACCAGACCAATTCGCAGTGCAGTCGAAGTGAGCCTGGAAGTGAATTATGTGAAATCACTTTTTTCGGTTTTACCAAAATGAGGGGTCACTTTGGAATCACTGCGGAAGCACCTCCGTGTGATAAACCTCACCGAGTTTGGTAAGCAGGAATTGGTCTAACTTGGTCTTGTTTTCCACTTCTTTCATTGGCAAATAGGGAGTATGCTGTAGCTGTCAATAAGTTACTACCTTTGGCAGAGATTGTTGGAAATTTGGGCTGTGGTCTCTGAAAATCTGTTAGTCTATAAAGTAAGAGATTGCAAAGGAACTGCTGTAAAACAAGCAGCCAGCAAATGCAATCCTTCCCAAAGCTGAATGATCACTGGTGTTTACTCAACTATGTTGTTCCTGCATATCTGCCCCCTTCCCGACCCTTCTCACCCTTCGGTTCATATCTAGGCAATGTATTATATAGGGAAGAGACATTTCTCACACTATCTATGTGCATCTCCGTCTGTAGCACACACACACTCCTGCCAGCCCCTCACCCCATCCTGACATCTACTGCCCTTCCAGCCAGTGTTTAGGCCTAAAAGAGGTAGTTCATCTCTTCACACTCCTCCTTTTTCTTTATGAGTTCCAGATCCACAACCGGGAGGACTACCAAGTTGCCATAAATCTTTGTTTCCTCTCTTTCCAGACATCGTGCTGAATTTCCGCACCACTTTTGTCAGCAAGTCAGGGCAGGTGGTATTTGACCCTCATGCCATTTTCCTGCACTATTTGACCCGTTGGTTCATGCTGGACCTCTTGGCAGCCCTGCCATTTGACCTTCTCTATGCCTTCCAAGTCAATGTGGTGAGTTGGGTATCGAGGGCTTAATCATGGCATGTGCCAGAGGTTGAGGTATCTGAATGTGTCTATAAAATCCTCTGCTGTCAGCTCAGCTACCATTCAAACAGGGACGTAGCTAGGATTTTAGGAAGGGGGGGGGTCCAGACTAAGTGCCACCATTCATTTTTCTAATGGAAGGGGGGGGGGTCTGGACCCCAAGAACCCCCCCCCTTGGCTACGTCCCTGATTCAAAATAGGCAGGTATTGAACAATCTTTACTAGGTAAAAACTTCCACTGAACTCAGTAATCCTGGGTTCCCTCATTGCTTCCTGAGCTTGGTTTCTTTTTAATATTTCTTCTCTTTTTAAAAAGGATGTGACATGTCATTCTGCCACAAAATTGTGCCTTATGATCTGGGACCCTCTTCCATGAATCTCTGGGAAAGGAAATGTGCTTTGCATATGCTCAGGAATGCTCTCTGCTTCAGGTGTTCCAGAAAAAATAGTCTAACTGATGCATCAGAGGGGTGATGTAAATTTTTATAGTTACCTGAAAATAAACATGAGGATCCAGTGAGAGGACTGAAATTGGTTTCAAGAACACTGTACCCTTTCCAATGTTGGAAACAGACTGCTGGGCCAATAAAATCAGCTTTTTGGGTCTAGGAACCCTCTTCAGCACTTACATATTTATTTTGGGGAACATTCTAAAAGAAGGAATCCTGTATCTCCTTGTGCAGTGCCCCTTGCTGTGGGTACCGTGCACAATAACTGCTGGGGAGAGTTGTAGGTTCAGTTCCATCCATTTGGCCACTATTGGCTGTGGCATACATGTTCTGGCTGCTATCACACATCCAGGGAAGAAGGAGCAGCCTCCCACTGGGGAAGGGTTCTGTTCCTTCCTTCCCAGATGCATGAAGGCAGCCAGAATGTACCTGCATGCATCCCCACAACCAATCTATGGCTCAGAGGATGGAGCTACATGTGTGGATCCTTGCTCCAAGCTGCTGTTGTGCACGTGGGGATGAAATGGGAAAGAGTATGAAACCTCTGCTCTTGAATGGTGATGTAAGCATGCTAGCAGAGATTAATACTCCACCAGCATGCCTTCCTAGAATTCAGCCATTAATATCATGGTTATAAGTCACCTTACAGACCTATCTGCAGGCCATAGATTGAGTTATATGCTGAAGGACTGACTGAATATCCTAATTCTAGAATTTGGGTTCTGATATTGAAGAAGAATTCTTAAACAAAACAGATATCAGTGTTAAATATATAAATATGTTTGGGGAACAGTTGGAAGCACCTAGAGGGGGTGCCTGAGGGATCTTTGGATGTTGCAAAGCTGCTGGAGGAGCAGGGAGAAGAAGGGGAGAGGATCTGCAGACAGAGATTGCAACTCCACCACAGAAAGCCACCTTTAGGTGGTGGAAAGTGACAGCATTTGTTACTGGTATGGGGTACAAAAGAGCCTGGTGAGGAGAACATGGGAGGCTCTGCATCTCTTGAGCCCAAGGCATTCCCATTCCCCTGACATGGCTACCCAAAAGAGAGGGGGAAAAAAACCTATGCCTTCCCTACAGTGGGGATTTTTCCCCCTCTCCTTTGAAAAAAAAGAAAAAACCCAAACCTTTGGAACTGGTATTAGCTCCAGAAGGAAAGCTTCCTTCACTACTAGTGGAACTTTCTGATCTTGACTCTGCTTATGACTTGCTTTTTCCCATTTTCCATGCAATGCCTTCTCTAACCAGTGGTAGCCCTATAACCAGACATGTTACAATGAAAGGACTTTAAGAGGGACAAGGAGTGAGTAGGTAGAGGATAGTGACAGTGGCAGTTAGGGTGAAACCACAAAAAGAACAAGACCCTGTGGTATCAGTCTGATACAATTTAATGTCATTGAATTTGTTAATTTGGTAAAATTCTTGATCAAACCTCGTGTGTACCCTGTTTTCTCTTTCTCTTTGATTTGAATTTTTTTAACCTAACAAAGGAGCTTTCCACCTTCCAATAGTCCTAGTTAGTCAAGAGCTAAGCACTTCTGCACCAACTTTACAAGACTTACATCTGCTGGGGCCCAATACCTGTTCCCTTGCTTCCCATTAGTTTTGCAGTTCCTCTCTGTGTCATCAGGGGCTAGTGTGGATTGAGCCAATTTCTGTTTTCTTTCCTTCCCAGTACTTTGGGGCTCACTTACTCAAGACTGTGAGGCTCTTGCGGTTACTGCGGCTGCTACCCAACCTAGATCGATACTCTCAGTACAGTGCTGTGGTTCTCACCCTGCTCATGACCGTCTTTGCGCTCCTGGCTCACTGGGTCGCCTGCATCTGGTATTTCATTGGGCAGCGCGAGGTCGAAAGCAACCCTTCCCAGCTGCCAGGAATAGGTGTGTGTGGTGAAGCATCTTAATATTTTTACATGCAGAGGAAAGCAAGTCAGCTGTAACTTAAAGGAGCATGGATGCAGGGCAATAGTTTGTGTGCACCATACGAAAGGAAGTATTGATGCATATTATGCCACAGCAGCCATTTGAACAAAGAAATAATCCATACACATTTGCTAAAAAGGATGACAGCCAAATGGCAAGAAGAAATTAAGAGGACGCTATTTTTTTATATAATTACAGTTGCCTGGCAGATGCTGGGAACCTCTGGCTGACAAGTTAACCAGCAGCTCCTGCAGGCAGAGTGGCCAAATATTCAGAAATTTAGATCCTGCTAACCTGAGGCTTGAGAGACCTGGTGATCAGTGGTGACATCTGTTGCAATTTGTTGAATTTTTTTAGCATCATTATAACTATTTTGTTGCATGGAAAAATAACTGCTGGAATCCTAGATCGGCTACTTAGTTAGGGATGTAAACTAAATAATATCTCTTGGTCTGATCCTCTCCCCAGCCCATTTTAAGGCACAACTGCTGGATATGGCCAAGGAGATCCATTCAACTTCTGATTGTGACAGAGATCTTGCTCCTGGTGGTCACAGGCTTGCTCACTGGTGGGAGAAGGATAGAAGCTTCATTCTCCTTGCACCCTAATCACCAGCGGAATGGACCTCCTTCACTCCACCTGGCAGCTGGCTCTTCAGATGGATTAGGGGCTGTTGGTCAATAAGATGGGCTGTGGCTACGTAGGATTAGTGAATACAGAGCAGTTACTGATCCATAACTCTACAGTATAAATGCATATAGTAACTGCAGTACTGAATATCAGCCAAAAATATTTTTTTATTATTGTCATCATTAATTTTAATAGAATTTGAATTACATTTAATGGATCTCAAGACCATCGTATTTTGTGATTAGGGATTTCTTTCCAATGTGCTTCCCAAAACTATTTGTTTTTGCCCAGTTTGGAAAAGCATATCTTGAAAAGCCTTTTAGGGCTGAGAACCTTTCCTGAATAGAACTTGAAACAGTTACTTTTTTTTGGACTACAACTTCCTGTGTCCGTGCTAGCTGAAGAAATCTGGAGGTTGTAGTCTAAGAAGGAGTGATTGGATAGGTGACAGGAGGGAGCTGGCATTCATGGGGAAGGGACCTTGCTGGTGGGAATTCCTGCAACCTGGCTTTCCTCCTCCTCTCAGGTTGGCTGCAGGAGCTGGCTCGGCGCCTGTCGACTCCCTACTACCTGTTGCAGAGGAACAGCACCAGTGGAGAAGACCACTCTGCCAATGAGACAAGTCCCGCCATGAACTACAGCATGTGGGAACTGCTGGGGGGGCCCTCCTTGCGTAGCTCTTACATTACCTCCCTTTACTTTGCCCTCAGCAGCCTGACTAGTGTGGGCTTTGGCAATGTTTCAGCCAACACTGATTCAGAGAAGATTTTCTCCATATGCACCATGCTGGTGGGGGGTGAGTGGTGCCCCAATTCAGCGGGTGGGGGGAGGTGGTAGCAGCGGCAGTGGTCTGTGGACTAAAAAGGCCCAAGCATCCATACTAGAAGAAGGCCATCTCCTGCCTCTTCCCTCCTGCTCCCATTTCCCTCATTCTCAGCTTCTAATGTGGGTTCCTGGGCAATCTGGTTAGCATGACAACAATCCAGGCACCTTCTATTATTATACTCTTTATTTTGGTGCCATACCCAAATCTAGCCAGTTGGTTTTTATGTTCTTAGGCTCTCTCCCCATAGCAAAAAATGAGAGGCAGATGGCCCTTTTTCATCCTAGTTGTTTAGCTGGTGGATTAAATGAGGCACAAAGACTGAAAATTATTTGTTTATGTTTAAACTTAAATCTAGAAAAAGTGAAAGGAAATGAGGGATAGAAGGAGGGGCAGGTCAGGTAAAGCCATGTCCCTATGGCCAGCCTATGACACTTGTCTACATATGGAAACTGACTGGAATGGTAGCTGGATTTCTTATTTCAAAATAAATGATGGGGAAGCATCCTCTGCTTCAGCTGAGACAGCAGATGGGTTGGGAGGCTCAGGGCAGATACAGCTCTCCCCTCAAATAGAAAGGATCTGTCTGGAGGCTAGTAATGCAGTCTCCCATCCTGTACTGCCTGAGGCAGAAGTTCACTCTGCTCAATGGTAGGGCAGCAAAAGTGTTGCAAGTGGCCCAAGACCCAGCGTTTGCAGCAATCTTAGCAACAAGAAGGCCCATGGGCTTAGCTTAGGCCTGCATTCCAGCCTGCTACCTGTCCTATAAAATGAAAGCAGAGTGTTTCAGTTCTGGACTGTAAACTTTGGTACCCAGACACAGCAGAATAAAATTGGGATGAGATGGTGGCATTCTAAATGACTGTACTCTTTTGACTGCAGGTAGAAAGGAATCCCACTTTAAATGCCCTCTTCCATGTAAAGTAACCTGCAAGGAGAAAACTAGTAGAAAGGGAAAATGCTGGGCTAGTATATTTCTCCTGAAGTGCTGCTGTTTTACTTGTAGGGAATATTGCACATGGGAGCCCTACCAAAAACTGTGGTCTTGCCACCCGTTGGTTGAGATTCAGCAATAATGTTGCATAATAGAAAAATCTGCCAACTCTACTATTCTGGGCTACCCTTTTTTGCAGCTGTGCAATGCAGCTTGATAGTGCTGAGGTGCTCCCTGAAAGCCAGTTAGTGGGTGAGTGGGTGGGTGGAGAGGAGACATTGAGGAGGGGTGGGGGAGAGATATTATCTACTTTGATAAATACTGTGGAAGGAGGAATCCACTACTCTCTTGCACAGTGCCTCCTCCCCATCACAACCATAGCTTGGTAGTGCCAGGGCAGACACTCATAGCAAAATTGTGTTTTCTTTGGTCTTATGTTGTATGTGAAGGGCAACAGCTATCTTTTACCCAGCTGCTCAACTGCAGTTGGACAGGACATAGTGCCCCCCTGCCCATTGACTTCAGGTTGGCTATGGAGATGTGTACCCATGCATTCAAGCTTTGATTGTGGTGGGGAGGGGGGGAGGTCATTGCACAAGGAGATTATTGGATGCCTTCTTCCACAGAGTACCTACAGTAGCTGAGGATTACAGTCTCTTATCTCACCAGTAGGATCCTAGTGACAGCCTATAGTAGTTCAGTCCAGTCTGCCATCTTTTCTCCACTTAATTCTGCTGCATGTGTCAGAGAGTTTTCCCCATGGGAAAAAAAGACCAGCATTTTAGACTGCATGTTTGACTTACTGTGGCTTATGAACTTCCCCCTCTCTGACCTACCTTAGGGAGGCAAGCAGTTACATAGTCATTTCTCTGAAGTATGGAGTTGTGGTGATAGTGGGGACATTCTTTGCCACATTTGCCAGACTCTAGTCCTGCTTCTCTTTCTTTCTTCCATCTTCTTCCCCCTCTCCCCGCCTCAGCCTTGATGCATGCAGTGGTCTTTGGCAATGTGACTGCCATCATCCAGCGCATGTATGCTCGCCGCTTCCTCTACCACAGCCGCACGCGTGACCTACATGACTACATCCGCATTCACCGCATCCCTCCACCACTGAAGCAGCGCATGCTTGAATACTTCCAGGCTACTTGGAGTGCCAGCAATGGCATCGATACTCGTGAGGTGAGACTGAATCATGTAGATGAAGTCCTAAATGATTAGGGGGAATGGGGTATGGTAAATGAAACTGAAGGTAAAAATGAGAAAGCAAGTTTGCTTGTGAGCTCTTTAGTAATTCAGGATGTAGGCAGGGCTATATCTATACTTACTGCTAAAAAAGGAAAGAAAGAAGAAAAAAACACCAAAATGTTGCACTAAGGAAAATGGTATAAATTGTTCAGATTGAGCAAACCTGCCTTCCTTTGTTTGTCTTGCATATTTTTATTCTACTTCTCCTGGTCCTGAATAAAGCAACAAAATTGTTCATTTCTCTCACAAATTGAAGTTTTATTCGGCCTCCTTTCAGGGTGAGAGCATTCTATGCTCCTTACATCTTGTCAGAACCTGTTCTTGCTATCATAAGGGCTTAAAAACCTGGTTTAAAATAAAACATATGGATATTGTTGTGAGGCTGAATTCAGTGCCCAATGTAAAATTCCACACTTTATCTGCATTTGGATACAAACGTTGGAACTCTTGAACTTGTGCAGAGTGGAATAAAAGAACATTAAAACACAACACAACACAAACTCTCACACACACACACAACTCATGTACTGTATATCTTGTCTTTTTCCAAAGGAGCTCAGACCATGTAGCTATCCCATTTTATCCTTGCAACAGCCTTATGAAGCAATTAGAGCTTGTACCTAGCTAGAGGCTGGCTGAGTGACTGGAGATTTTAATCCAAATTACACAGTATAGTTCCAGTACTTTGTCCTCTATTCCATATTGCATTTGGGATGAAGATCTGCCGCCTGGGAGAATGAAAAGTAATCAAGCCTCTTCCCAAAGATTCACTATGTTTTGACATCACAAAGAACTGAGAAATATCTGCAGGCAGAGGACACCCAAAGCTCTTCTGTGTCTGCCATGCTTGTCATCATTTTAGATTTGAGATCTAATTCTGGTCAGGAGTGGACAGTATATGGCCTTCCAGGAATTGCTGAATTGCAGATCCCATCATCCCTCACCACTGGGTGTGCTGAGTAGAGGTGATGAGAATTGCAGCCCAAGAACATCTGGTGAACCACATGTTGCCCACTCCTGCTTCACAATCTCAGTGGCAGCCAAGTTGTGATGGTGGCTCCTTGAACCTTTTTGAATTTGTCCTCCCAACATTGCTCCTCTCCTGTGCAGTGCTTTGGGAAAGTGGCAGTAGCACTGCTCTTACTGTAATAACCCTCTTCCCGTCACTTTCTCTCCCCTCCTACTCCTCCCCATATTATCCAGCTGTTGCAGAGCCTCCCAGACGAACTGCGCGCCGACATTGCCCTGCACCTGCACAAGGACCTCCTGCAGCTGCCTCTTTTTGAGGGGGCCAGCCGGGGCTGCCGTCGCTCCCTTTCACTCAATGTCCGTACTTCCTTCTGCACACCTGGAGAATACCTTATCCGGCAGGGGGATGCACTCCAGGCCCTCTACCTGGTCTGCTCAGGCTCCATGGAGGTTCTGAAAGATGGCACTGTCCTTGCCATCCTAGGTACAGTGCCCCCTTTTGTTTCTGCCTGTGCTGTTCCCCATCCCATACAACAGAGCTGGGATATTAGATGTCTGTAAAAAAATGAGCTCATTGTGCAAATGTGTGAAAGAGAGTGGAAGGTTTCATGGCTCTCCATGTGCTGTGTCTGAAAAATTCCAGTGGGGGGTGGGGGTGGGGAGACTAAGCCAGGATCTTTCCTTTTGACCCACCACATTTCCATGGAATCCTTCTATAGAGGACACATTGAAATGTGACACACACACACACCCTGCATTCTTCAGTGCTATACCTCCAAGGAAGGTCACTCTAGCACTTTCTTTTATTCCCCCTGCCTACCTGCCCATCTCCCTGACAGTGAAAAAGAAGAGCCTTCTACGGCTCCACTCAAACTTTTCTTCATTTGTTTTTTTATTTTCCAAATCCAGAATTTGGGAGAAAATACTGTTCTGTTTCTTGGAGGAATTTAGGTATGGAGCTTCTTGGAGCTGCAGTAAAAAAAGTAACTTTCCCAAGCTCTGAGGCACACTGGAACCCATCCATTATTGCTGATTTTACTTTTTCTTCTTCTGCTAGGTAAAGGGGACCTGATTGGTTGCCACATCTCATCCAGGGAACAGGTGGTTCCAGCCAACGCAGATGTGCGAGGCCTGACCTACTGTGATCTGCAGTGCCTGAACCTGCCAGGCCTCCTTGCCAGCCTGGAGCTCTACCCAGACTTTGCCAGCAAATTCCGCCGGGAACTCCCCTGCGAGCTCAGCTACAACCTGGGTGGGGGCAGCAACATTTCAGTGAGTAGGAAGTTGCTACGTAGAAGACCATAGTAAAGGCCTGGCTGGTTACTTTTGCCTCTGGCTGTCCTTCCTACCAACTGTTGGTAGAATTCTAGGTCAGCTACTTGGTTAAGGAGACATAACTAAGGAATGTCTCCTGGCCTGACCCCACTCCTGATCCATTTTAGGAGCCAACCGCCTGATCAAGAAAAGGAGATCCATTCAGCTGGCAAGTGAATAGCAAAAAGGACATTTGCACCCCTTCCTGCTAGGATTTGCAGCAGAGATCCTACTTTTAATAGTAGTGGATTCTTGCTGGAGGAGCGGGGTGGCTTGCACTGTGATCTTCAGCTCATTTGCTTGATCCTGCAGCTCACTCCTAAGGTGGACAGGATGGTATTTACATAGATTACCATTACACTATGTAGTCTTCCTGAATAAAGATGAGTTATGAATCTGTAACTCAGTGTTATAAATCTGAAACAGCAATATTCAATACAAATCCATATTTTTTATATCATGAATAAAGTTTCTTTGGGTTATAAAACTTGTAAAACCATAAACTACAAAATACAACTGAATAACAGCATGAAATACATTTAAAAACAGTGTGTAGTATCCATTTAATCCCTCCATGTTGATGAAACTGCTTCAATGAGGAGAATGGGGAGTGGGCAAATTTCCACTACTGCCTGCTCCAGAGAGTTGGGAAACCTTCTGTTGCAAAGTGGAGAGCAGGAGGCTGTAGTGAAGGTGAAAAACTTTCATCTGACGTTAACAGTTACCTATAAAGCCAGTATAAAATCAGAAGACCATTATAAAATCAGCCTAAAACTAACAGGGGAATATCAATATGTTTCTGGGTATTGCCCCCTATCCCTCTGGTTTGTTGCATACAGTATTAATGATAAGGCCTTAGTTATGCATGCCTTTGGGAGCTGCTACAAAAATAATCCAGAAAGAATACATTTATCTGCTAGGAGTCAGCTTGGTGCACAGAAACATAACTCATTATGCCTAGCGTTTGAGCATCTAATCCAAATGGAAGAGGAGTTGCCTTTTGTCTCAGCTTGAATGCCCAGTCAGACAAGCTTGTTATCTCAGACTCTTACTGTGCTATGAATGAAACCCTTGTTTGTTTCCCCTTTCTTGTGCCTTTCTCCAAGAAAAAGGGGATTCAACACAGTACTGACAGCACAAGGACCACAATAGGGTCTTACAGGCATCAATGCCCAGTGGTGCTACAGTCACACTAAGGCCTTAAGGGCTCTTTGGGCAATGCTGATCAAAATTTTGACTCATTGTGGATGAGACATGGAGCCCTAGATGGTCTCTGAATCTATGATAAGCATGTAAACCCGTGTCTGAAATGAATGTGCACAAGTGCTCTTCCCAAAACTGACAAAACAAACCAGCAGTTGTCATTGGAGATTACCAACAACTTCAGCCAAATGTTGAGGATGGAAAATATATTTGATAAGTGCATTGGCTGAACAAGACCTGGGGCTTCAGCCTGCAACTGTAAGATGAAAGTACAGTATACTCAGTGCTTGTGCATATTAAAAGCCACTTCTTAAACCACTAGGAAATAAGAGACATCCATACTTAGGTTGTAATGAATGATCAGTTCCATGTTTTGTAACATGGAAATATAGGGACTTCCCAGCACATGTACGCCTCATGTATAATCTGGAGTGGGACAGAGGGAAGTTTCATACTGATTTCTACTTGTTAATATGTTAAACCATTCTCAGCCTGGGGGAAATTAAGTGGATTCCAACCTCATCAGTTTCAGAAAGCATGAATGAAGAGTTATGCTGAAATAGATGGGAAAAATATGTTTATGTTGAAAGAAGAATCATTTTCTTGACAAGAACAAAAGAGCACAGATAATACACTAAGGTGCATTACAGACCGCCGAGAAGCGGTGGTCTGCCGCCGCCGCCGGTTGCAGTGTCCGGGAACCACAGCAGCCAAACGGCGCGGTTCCCGGACGCTGCCAAGAAGGAGCGTGAAAATTGCGCTCCTTCTTGCAGCCCGGAAGAGAGGCTGCGAGGCGCTAGTCACGCACTCGCAGCGTCACTTCCACCGCACGATGTGCGGACGCACATTATCCACTACGTCAAAATGGCGACGGCCGTGTGGAATGGCCGCCGCCATTTGTTACGGACTCTGTCCATAATAGGAGTAGGGGCGTCTATAAGAGACGCCCCTTTTTCAAACTGGGATGTCCTGAGGACGTCCGAAATGGCGGTCTGTAACCCGCCTAAGTTTACTTACTTTGAAGCTTTTTGGGAAGGGGGCTAATTTGGACATAGAAAGAGGAGGATCCTTCTTTGCTGGGTTTACCATTTGTCCCAGTAAATCAGGAAAATCCTAGATCGAAGGGTTTGAAAAATATTCGCACCAGCTGGGCTGGTAGAAGCAACAAACTACAAATCCCAGAATGTAAATTGATGGCACTATAAAAATAAACAACTGAAATACAGTGGGTCCTTGGTATATCTGCTGGGGTTTGGTTCCAGGGGCACCTTGGATAATAAAATCCATGGCTCCTCATCCAATTATATAGACTTGCATTGTCAAATGGTCTCCCTTATAGAAAATAGCAAAATCAGAGTTTGCATTTTGGAATTTGTATATTTTTGGAATATTTTGAAGTCATGGAAGGTTGAATCCGTGGATATGACTGTATGCAATATTAAATATTAAAATGTGGTGTGGGCAGGGGAGCTATTTTTAGGTGTGTATTTTTTATAAGCCACCCCGATCCTGTCTTTCATATTTTTGTCCCAATTTTGTGGAAGAGAATGATGGCAACCCTATTCTTTGCTCCTGAACCATCAGTAAGACATGGTGCAGAGAAGGCATCAGGCTGTGATAGACGATGTAAAGTTTGCTTGTTTGTGTCTTTTCTTTGCAGGCTGAGTCTCCATCAGGGCCAGGGAACCCACCATTTCCCCTGAGGGCCAGGGAACCCACCAACTTCCTCTCTGTGGTGGGGAAAGAGGCTGACACTTCATTCCTTCCACGTCATCGAGCCCCCTGCTTGCCCCCAGAGACAGTGGAGGAGCCCTCCAACCCCTTATTCTCTTCTTCCTCCGGGCCCGCCAACCATCAGCTACCATGCTCAGGCTTTCCACACCACCCACCCTCAGAAACATCCTCACGTCCCACAGCGTTGCGTCTACACAACACCCCCTGCAGTGGCCCCCCAGACCTCAGTCCCAGGTAAGGAGCAGGAGACAGAAGAAGTGAAAGCAGTTTGATGGCATAGGGGCAGCTCAGCCCCCTTCTCTTTCTTCCCTTCACCCAGCTTAAGATTCTGTTTTGCATTTTTAAAGCACTTTCATCTATATTTTGTATTCAGTCAGTCAGTCCACATATAGATATGATGATATGCATTTCAATACAATCCCCCTTTTTGAGTCCTGGAAGTAAAAGTGGGTGAGAGAGTGTGGAACAGATTTATATCTGCTGCCTTACTATGAAATCTGCTATGATTGGAAATGTTTTTGCCAACAGTCTCAAGAACTTGATCAGGAGGGCTTTAAACTGAGTTCCGAGGGGAAGGGAGACAATATTAAGGAAGGCGAAAGGGATGGCGAAAATAGTCAAACTGACATAGAGGAAACAAGAAAAAAAGTGCAAGGACCCAAAAGTGGGAGGCAAAAAAACTTGCACAGGCAGCAAGTAAAAGGGAACCATGGTCTGCGATGTCTCTACACGAATGCACAGAGCATGGGAAATAAGCAAGATGAACTCGAACTCCTAGTACAACAAAGCAAATATGATATAATAGGCATCACTGAAACCTGGTGGGATGAGTCTCATGATTGGAATGTAGAAATAGAGGGGTATAACCTTTTTAAGAAAAATAGGCCAAACAGGAAAGGAGGAGGAATAGCACTATATGTCAGAGATATTTACACCAGTGAAGAGATCCAGGACATCAATCCTGGAAGCCAGGTGGAGAGCATCTGGGTAAAAATTAAAGGGGAGGGAAACAACAAGGATGTTATGGTGGGAGTCTACTACAGACCCCCAAGTCAGACTGAGGAATTGGATGATATCTTTCTAGAACAAATGACCACACAGTCAGAAAAGAGAGATGTAGTAGTGATGGGAGACTTCAACTATCCTGATATTTGCTGGAAGTCAGCAAAATCCTCAAGGTCTAACAAATTCCTCACTTGCCTGGAAGACAATTTCATGGTCCAAAAGGTGGAAGAGGCAACAAGGGGGTCAGCTATTTTAGATCTGATCCTAACCAACAAGGATGACTTGGTTAATGGGGTGCAAGTGGTGGGATCATTAGGTGGAAGTGACCATGTTCTCCTGGAGTTTGTAATACAGTGGAAAGGAGAAGCCAGGCATAGTCAGACACGCATCCTAGACTTTAGGAGAGCGGATTTCAGTAAACTTAGAGAAGTATTGAGGGCAATTCCATGGTCAGAAATACTAAAAGATAAAGGAGTTCAGGACGGATGGGACTTTCTCAAAAGGGAGATACTGAAGGCACAATTTCAAACAGTTCCAGTGAGAAAGAAAAACGGGAGGTGTCTCAAGAAACCAGGATGGATGACTAAGGAACTTTCAACCGAGCTAAGTTTGAAACCGAAGATGTATAAGAAATGGAAAAAGGGGGTAATCACGAAAAAGGAATTCAAAGAAATAGCAGGCATGTGTAGGGGTAAAGTCAGAAAAGCTAAAGCGCAGAATGAACTCAGGCTTGCTAGAGAGGTTAAGAACAATAAAAAGGGCTTTTTTGGATATGTCCGCAGCAAAAGGAAGAAGAAGGAAACGGTAGGGCCACTGCGTGGAGAAGATGGCAAAATGCTAACAGAAGACAGAGAAAAGGCAGAATTACTCAACACCTTCTTTGCCTCAGTCTTCTCAGAAAAGGCAAAGGGTGCTCAACCTGAGGATAATGGAGCAGAGGACAGAATAGGGGAATTTCAGCTCAGAATAAGTAAAGAGATAGTAGAGGAATACCTTATTAATCTAAATGAATTTAAGTCTCCAGGACCAGATGAACTCCATCCAAGGGTATTAAAAGAACTGGCAAATGTAATATCGGAGCCATTGGCAATAATCTTTGAAAACTCCTGGAAAACAGGAGAGATCCCAGCAGACTGGCGGAGGGCAAACGTTGTCCCCATCTTCAAAAAGGGGAAAAAAGAGGATCCCAACAATTATCGTCCAGTTAGTCTGACATCAGTACTAGGAAAGATTCTGGAGCAGATCATTAAACAGAGAGTCTGTGAACATCTAGAAGGCAATGCCATAATCACAAAAAGTCAACATGGGTTTCAGAGAAACAAGTCATGCCAGACAAACCTAATCTCTTTCTTTGATAAATTTACCAGCTTGGTAGATGAAGGGAATGCTGTGGATATAGTATATCTTGATTTCAGTAAGGCCTTTGACAAAGTTCCCCATGACATTCTTGCAAACAAGCTTGTAAAATGTGGGCTAGACAAAGGAACTGTTAAATGGATTAGTAATTGGTTGACCGGCCGAACCCAAAGGGTGCTCAACAATGGCTCCTTTTCATCCTGGAGAAAAGTGACCAGTGGGGTCCCACAGGGCTCTGTCCTGGGCCCAGTGCTATTCAACATCTTTATCAATGACCTGGATGACAGAATTGGGAGCATACTTATCAAATTTGCAGATGATACCAAATTAGGGGGAATAGCTAATACCCCAGAGGACAGGATCAAGATTCAAAATGACCTGAATAGACTAGAAAGCTGGGCCAAAGCTAACAAAATGAAATTCAACACAGAGAAATGTAAGGTACTGCACTTAGGGCGGAAAAATAAAATGCACAGATATAGGATGGGTGACACCTGGCTGAATGAAACTACATGTGAAAGGGATCTAGGAGTCCAAGTAGACCACAAGTTGAACATGAGTGAACAGTGTGATGCGGCAGCTAAAAAGGCCAATGCTATTTTAGGTTGCATCAATAGAAGTATAGTGTCTAGATCAAGAGAAGTAATAGTGCCACTGTATTCTGCTTTGGTCAGGCCCCACCTAGAATATTGTGTCCAGTTCTGGGCACCACAATTCAGAAAGGACATTGAGAAACTGGAGCGTGTCCAAAGGAGGGCGACAAAAATGGTGAAGGGTCTGGAAACCATGCCCTATGAGGAACGACTTAGGGAGCTGGGGATGTTTAGCCTGAAGAAAAGAAGGTTAAGAGGTGATATGATCGCCCTGTTTAAATATTTGAAGGGATGTCATATTGAAGAGGGAGCAAGCTTGTTTTCTGCTGCTCCAGAGAACAGGACCCGGAACAATGGATGCAAGCTACAGGAAAAGAGATTCCACCTGAACATTAGGAGGAACTTCCTGACAGTTAGGGCTGTTCGACAATGGAATGCACTCCCTCGGAGGGTGATAGAGTCTCCTTCCTTGGAGGTCTTTAAACAGAGGCTGGATGGCCATCTGTCAGGGATGCTTTGATTTGGATTTCCTGCATGGCAGGGGGTTGGACTGGATGGCCCTAGTGGTCTCTTCCAACTCTATGATTCTATGATTCTATGATTTCATCAAGGGAAGGAAATGACCTCTGCCCCCATGTTGTTACTCTCTCCTTGACATAGCTAAGTCATCTGAAGTACTTGGCCTAAGGTCCTCCCTGTTTTGTCAAAATGTCCTTCCACATTTTGCAGCCAGAGGTTGCTGTTCAAATAAACATGCATGTGCTCAAGGAGTGTCACAAATGCCCTTTTCTTGCTCCCTGCTTATTAGATGTTCTTCCCCCTCCCTGCTTCTCCCACTGAAGGGTTGTGGATGGCATCGAGGATGGGTCTGGTTCCGACAAACCCGTTTTTAGTTTCCGCCTTGGTCCTTCAGGCCCAGACTACAGCAGCCCTTCACCTGGTACAGGTAAGCATCCTGCACAGTATTTTTTCTGTCATAATGGCAGCACATAGGCCCAAGTGTTGTTGGCACCTTTAAGATGGTTTCTTCCTTGCAAGCCAGCCTGTTTCCTTTTTTATAGACAGTGGCCTGCTTACCATCCCCCCAGAGCTCTCCAGTGCTGACACAATTGAGAAACTGCGCCACACGGTAAGATTTGTGTCCAAGAATCAGTTAAAATATTTGCAGCACTAAGTGAGCTCTGCCACCTCCAGCCTGCAAGTGAAGAACATACGGTTATATTAAATGCTCTCAGGCAAAAGGGGGATCCTGTGGATAGAAAGTGAACATATCTGGGAGAAGGCTGGGCTAGACCTCTCCTCCAGTCATGGTAGACCACTCTTAACAGATAAGCTCCCATTTACTGCCTAAATTGTTAAAGTCTTCTAAAAAAAATTATTTAGCCCTTAATTCTGCTGAATGCACAAATTTGTCTCAAGCGTGCTAAATCACTCAGCAGTTGTCCTTACATTCCAGGTGGCCAGCATGCCCCTTGATGTCAGTTGGCATAGTGAAAACAGTGGCAGAGAGCTATTATCCCTCATGCCCTGCTTTCCAAGGATGTTTGTGGTAGGTCACTGTGGAGAAACAGGACTACACAGAGGTCCTCTGGTCTCATCTCAGCAAGTTTCTGTTCTATTCGGCCATACAACAAATGAGTGTGATTGTTGAAAAGAGCTGTTTCTATACCCTTCTAACTATCTTTCTGGCTAAGGCAAAGTTTTTATTTAAAATAAGCAATCAGCCTGAAATCTGCAGGCGTATAAGGCAGGTTGATCCATTCAAGGGCAAAAGCATATGGTTTCCCTAAGTGATGACAGAAGCCCAATCTACTAATTTCCTCTGTTCTCTCCCCCTCCGACATTGGGTCTGTAATTTTGCAGCCTGTGTCAAGCTTGTCAGGATCCCCAAGAGAGAAAATGCATACACAAGACAAAAATGTCATTTGGTTAGCAAGACTGGGCATGGGGGAGAGAGAAATGAGGAATTTGGCCAACACTACTCACTTACCCCCCCATGTCCTTCCTCAGGTTGCTGAGCTTTCCAGGCAGGTGCAACAAATGCGTGAAGGCTTGCACTCTTTGCGCCAGGCAGTCCAGCTCTTCCTTTTCTCCCAGACACCAACTCAGCCCCACGCAGATCCTCTGTCCTATGGGCCCATGCTCCAGACGGATGCCCCTGCAACTCCTCTGCTGAGCCCACTCCGAGTAGACACAGAACTCTTGCCAGCCTTCTGTTCCCACAGTGCACCTCCAGCACCTTGTCCTAATGGTGCTTGTAGCCGGGTACAGTGGATGTGGTCACCACCAGCCGGGCAGAGCTCACCGTGGCCTGGAACGTTTTGGACACTGGGGCCAGGAAAAGACTCAGGGGCTGTGGTTGACATTTCATCAGCTGGTCATGGATCCAAGAACCAAGGGAGCAATACACAGCCACCAAGCCAGAGCCAAAGAGAGAGCCCTCTTCCCCACACTTCCTCCCACACAGGCCTCCCAGAAACCAAATCTTCTAGGACTGAAGCCTGTGATTCCTCAAGCCTTGAGATGGTGCTGATTGGCGCTGGGGATGAGGAGGCTACAGATAGTGTCCACTGCTGGCCAGAGGTGGAAGGGACAGACATATGAACTGTTTTTTCCTGTCTACATAAAGCTCAATCTTGGGAATATTCTGATCTGGAAAGAATATTCTGATCTGGTACTATGTCTTGCAGTATGGGGTGCTACCACATTCTGGGGTACAGACAACACCTGAGTAGTGAGGAGCTAGAAAGTACATAGTGTTTCAAAAGAGCTGCAGCAATTCTCACAATAAGGACAGAAGGAAAGGACTAAAAGGCAATCTTAGAGTTTCTTGGCTGAAACAAGCAAACTGGACCTGCTACAACAGTACTTTTTGCTAAAAGCTAGACCCATCCTAGCTGGAGTGTGGCTTGGGAAATGGAAACAATGCCAAACTCAGATGGTTGAAATATGCAAAATACACACCATGTTTCACTTCCTTCAGGCAAATTGATTGTTATCAGCTGGGGATTTAGTGTAAGATTGGGAATCCCATTGTGCATGCAGTTGTCTGGTGGGAGGGTATGACAATTTTCGGGCCCCTTTTGATGCTGGGTCTATGCAGATGGTTATCTTTTTTAAATCTAAAATAAAAGGTACATTTTGGTCACTGACATTTTGGTTTCCAAATATGTCACCGTTGCGGGTGGATGGGTTAATGTTTCTAATATGGAGGAAAGTCAAGAGAGACAATCTCCAAGCCAAAAAAAGTAAAGTGAAGGTGGGTTTGTATATTCCTTCCTCTTGTATAATACTCCCTCACAACATGTAACTCCTCTTATACCACTGCCAGAAAAATAACCTCACAACCACATACTCCCAACTACACCCAGCAAAAACCTTAATTCCATGTTTGGAAGTTATGCAAGGTAAAGCAATCTTCATTTGTGTAATTGTTGGGAAGAGAGGGCAGTGACAAAAGTCAGCAATCAAGCTTTGTAACGGAGTAGAAATAGGGATTTCTCCTCATGAGCAAACCCTACTCTGGCTATAGGACTACACTGACCACATTAAAAATTGTGGCTAGAATTCATGATCATGATTATGAATGCATAACCCAGTTACACATTCATAACTGATTTGTATTCATAATTCCTATGTATTCAATAGTGTAGGAAATACATAAGGATCATAAAAGTTGCACAGTCCTGCCATACTAGATAGCAGCCACTTTGAACAACTGGGGGAGGGGGGTGTCTGTCCTCTTATTGATCAGGCTGCAGCAGACTGACATTTCTACCCTTCTCCTGTAAGTGATCTCTCAGGGGAGGAAGAATTACTACAGGAACCTTGTTCTGATTATTCTGGAGATCACTTGCAGGAGTGGAGCAGAAACATCATTCGCATTGACAGAACAGATCCCTGTTGCTCACAGCAGCTGTTGCCCAGCAAGGCAAAATTGAGGAATTGGGCCAGAAGATACTACTTAGCTAAATTACTATGTTAAATACATAGTTAAGTAGCTGGTGCTCAATACCGGCCTGTTATAGGCACAATAGCTAGATGGTAAAAAGATGGTGATATCGCTGAAGCATATTAGGTTTGGTATGACTCTACTGGTTTTAAAATAGACACTAACCAAACACAGATCAGCAATTATAGCATACATAGATTCTGCTATTCAGATCATTACAGGTCCAAACGTATTTGGACAAGTCCTCCTTTTACTATCTCCTCCTCAGAATTAAGCACCTCAAGAATTCTAGACAGATAAGGTAAGTTAAACTATTTGCAGCAGAGAAGAATATACACTGCTGTACTTCAATCTTTACTTCAAATTAAAAGGATAGGATTTCACCTCCACCACTAAAATATATAAAAATAAAGTTTTTACTTGGTTTTGCATCATTTTTTAATCACCTTGTATTTGGACAAAGAGCTGTAGAGTAAGAAGGCACCAACAAAACAGGATACACTGATAACTATTTTATTAGCTCACTTGACACTTATTCTTCCTGGTTCCCATCCCTGAAAGAGTGAGTTACTCTGTTGTCCCAAAGTAAACCACACACAACAGGCCCACCAGCATTGCCAGCAGAAATAGCAATGTCCTTGCCTGCCCACACACGCAGGACACCCAGCAAGGTGCTTCTATCTGTTGCAGACTTCCGTTTAGGCCTGACTCTTCCATATGCATCTTCTGACTGATGAAGCAGGGCTCTTCCTTCTCCTCCTCAACAGAAAAGGCCACTGACAGGGTTCAGTCTTAGCTGAGGGAAGGGCAGACTCTATGAAGTGGCATAGTCAGTGGAGAGCATTGTGATAATCCCTGCTGGCAGAGGGAATAGGACAGGAAACCCATACCACAGGTCCACCAACACCTTTGGTATGATCCAAGCCTCAAGGCTGGCAAATTTTGGCAGCCTCAGCTTTGATGAGCGCAATCAGGTCTTGGTTGATGAGGAAGACAAAGCGTAAGCTAGCAATCTAGGGAACAAAGAAATGAAGTCAAATCAGGGAAAGAAATAGAAAAGGGGAAAGCACTGGCGTTTAAAGATCCTGTTCTAACCACTTCTCTGACCCTCAGGGTCATAACCCTCCATGACAGACCTAAAGTAGCTACTGCAGGAATTCTGAAGTCTTCCCCAGGCAGAAAGATGTTGGGATAAAACTGACCTCAAGATCCCAGTTGTAGATTTATTATTATTAAACTTTATTTCTAAAGCGCTGTAATTATACATTTGCTTCCACAGAGTACAGAGTACAGATTTCTTTCCAGCTAGCACATGGGTCATATAAGGAAGAGGTGAACAACTCTGCTTCCCCCCTTCATTAAGACCAAAGACCAAATATGCAAGTAACCTTTCCAGTATGAGGTGGACCCACTGGAAAGATGTTTTTGATACCCACCTCATCTTGTTATGTGACAACAAGGAAGACAAAACAACCACCACCTTCTCTTCCCAAGCTCACCTCAACCACAGAGTTGTTGCTGAGCTTCCATTTGCTTCCACAGAGTACAGGACGCCCATCAACATAAATGGGCCGTCGGCCTTCATTGGCTAGGAAGAAGTCACCATTGTTCTTCAACTTGATGACCCCTGTGGTTGTGGCACATATGGAAAGGTGAAGAGAAATGAAATATCCCCAAGGGCAATGAAGGCTGAATCCACACTGCAGAAATAATTCAGTTTGACACTCCTTTAACTTCATTGGCTCAATGCTAAGAAATTCTGGGAACTGTTGTTTTGTGAGACATTTAGCCTTCTCTGACAGAGAGCTCTGATGCCACAACAAACTACAATTCCCAGAATTCCACAGCTCTGAGCCAGGACAGTTAAAATGGTGTCAAACTAGATTATTTCTGCAATACGGATGCAGCCAAGGAAACAAACACAATAGCTTTTGGGGAGGGCCACCAGAACTCGTACTTGTAGTATAGTGTTTACAATAGGCTGGACATACTGCTGTTCTTTAACACCAGGAGCAAGCAAAGACTGGACCTCCCAGAACCAGCATGTTCATATATCCAACAACCATTCATATCTTTCACACTAGGGAACTTCACTATGTTCCTGCTCCTGTGCTATTATAGATTCTTAGCCACTTGAGGCAGCTTGGGGGATATACAAAAATTATCAGAATTGTAGCTTCTTCCCTTCCAGAAGGTGCAAGGGACTTCTTGAAGTAAAAAAACAAAATAAAACAAAACATGGGTGTATTAGAGCATCATGGGGAATGTAATCACTCCAGTGGCCTCTAGAAACTGCCCACCCATTTTATACTACAGTGGTGCCTCGGGTTACGAAATTAATTCGTTCCGCCGCGGCGTTCGTAACCCGATACATTTCTCAACCCGAAAAAGGCTTTTCCGAAGCGCGGCTAGCGGCTGGAAAGCCGCTAGCCGCGCTTCGCATTTGAATTTCGCGCCGATATTTTTTTCGTAACCCGAAAAAAATATTGGAACCCGGAACAGTTTTTTCCTATCTATTTTTTTCGTATCCTGGAAATTTCGTAACGCGATCAATTTGTATCCCGGGGTACCACTGTATTCTCATCAAAATTTTAAAAATGAAAAGCTCAATTTAGTATTTCCAATTCTTAAAACACCCATGCAGGAAAATGCCACTAAAATGGGACTTTCTATGATATTAGGAAAGGAGGGAGGTTGTCTGGAGTCTAGAGAATTCAAACAAGCACCTTAAAAGATCTCATGAGGTCATCTGTTGTATATTATGAACCAATTATTGTAACAGAATCCAGAGAGCAATTAGAACAGAGACCTGGCTTTTCATCCTACTCCAGGGACTCGAGGCAGACCTTTTCTTTTAACATTAACATAGCTATCCCACAAAAGCTCACCACTACCAGGCACCCACTCCAGCAATTCACAACCAATTTCCTATTCTCCAGTACCTTGCTTCCGGGATATTTTCCAGGCTGGCCCCTCTAATGCCAAATCCACATCAATCTGATTGTCTTTCGTGGCTCTACCCAGTGTGATCTGGAAAAGATGACCAAGACCATTTACACTATCTGAAGAAGGAACCAGAATTTTGCTACCAGAAAATTACAATTCAGCAGTAAAAAAAATGAGGCAAATCAATAATTACATAACCTTTCTTGTTCTGCATTAAATAGCTGAATATGTGCATCATATTCTAAAATGGATTCCCATATTGCCATTACTTGCAAAGGGCAACCTGATGATAGGAGGTAAGATAAGGATAAGTGAAGGATGGAAGAAATGTATGGCTTAACGAGAAAGCCCATTTGAGGGGGGGGGGGGGGGGAAAGTCCAAAATTTCCCAGGGTATTTAAATCTACACCAAATACCACATTACACAGAAGGACTGCTAATAGTAGATGAACGGAATACAACTTCAACTACTGTCCTGCTCTGAGACTGTCGGAAAACTTCAATAAAAAGTTATTGTTACCTCCTGAATTAAATCTGTTCTTTTACAGAGATATTTGGCTACAAAACAGCCTAGGCACACTGAATATATAAAAATATTCTGTGCTCATGAGAAAGACAAGAGAACTACACTCCCTAAAAAGATAGAAATACAATTCTACTATTCTTTAGAAATACGCTGTTTTGCCAAAATATTCACTCCTCTTTGCCTTCTCCGTGTTTTGTTGTGTTACAACCAGGGACTGATGTGGATGACACTGGCACCAATAAGTGCCTGTTTCACAGTGTTCTTGTGCCTCAACAAAAATATTTTGCACCTTCATTCAGTATCTTGCTGAATATTTTACCTACATCAAGTGGTAGCAATGCCAATCAAATCCATTTCAGTTCCAGGTTGTAATACAACAAACTGAGAATGCCAAAGGGCAGAGGAGCATGAATATTTCTACAAGGCACTGTGGATGGAGACTATTCTGAGACTGTTTAAAACAAACTACTTGTTTTAAAAAAAACTTTTAAAACTGGTGCTAGTCAACTATCTGGAGTCTTTGTTGCCAACAAAAGAATTCAACTTCCACCTTTCCACGTAGTAAAAGTGCTATCTGAGCCTAAGGAACAAAAAATTGAACTTACCTCCCGAGAGCGCATGAGGTAACGCACCATCCTTCCACGCAGCACAGCCAATGTCTGGTTATCAAAGTCAGGGGAGCTCATACCTTGGAGAGAGGAAAGAAGGATTAGTCAGTCCTTTAGAAGCATCTGGTAACTCACACCAACCTTCTACATATCAGATATGATGGTTCTTTCTTTGTTTATACCACCTAACTCAAGGGCAAGTCTTTTGGCCTCACCTCCACAACTGATCTCCTATTGCAACTGTGGTGATTTCAGCAGAAAAGGTTTTTTAAACCTCTCTCACCTGTTATACTGTCCACCAGCACCTGCCATTTGTGTAGCTCTTGCTCCAACTGCCGGATTTCACGCTTCTGTCTCCGGTCTGCCACAGTCAACTCTGCCAGAAGAAAGGCAACAGGTGTGATGAAGAAGCAAGGAAAAATGAGACAAAAGTTATTTTAAAATAATGGGCCAAGCCTCCCTAGCTTGATGCCATACAGATGTGCAGAACTGCAATTTGAATCATCTTCATCCAGCATACTCATGTCCAATACATCTGTAAAAGGCATGAAGATAGGGGAAGTCTGCCATTAACTAAAGACAAGTGCTCCTTGAACAGTGTTATTCCACTACTGGGGGGGGGGGGGGGGTTTGCTGATGTGCAAGACCACAAAGTAAATTTCAGGAGCTAAAGAAAAGTGTTGTTTCTTTACAAATTGAGTACGTGAGGCTCAGCCTTGCTTTTTGTTCATATTTAACAGATACATGGAACCAAATTACAACAAACAGAATCCAACTCACCATGCTCCAACACCTCATCTCGTACATCCCTACAGGAAGGGGAAAGTAGGGAGTTAGGAAAGCCTTGCATTCATGAATGACTTCTTTTTAGCTCATACTAATTTTGCATCCACATTGTCTTACACTATTCTGAAAAAAGGAGTCTACAGATACACACATATGCACTGATGAGCACTGGATGGATTTAGGCTCTGTCGTGTATGAGACGTGGTAGCTACAGTAATGATTAACTCTGAAGAGCAAGAAATGGCCAACAGTTTTCCACTGGGATGTTCCACTGGAGCAAGACTGCTGGATGCAGAATGATGTAAAATGAAATTCATTATCAAGCTCAGTCAATAACTAGTATCAAAGTGAAGCTTGCAAACCTTAGCACAAAAATATCTATTCTCTGAAAAAAACAGTGGGTAAGCCTTGGCTACCAAGTCATGCAGCTTTCATATTTGAACAACGGGAACAGCAGTGACCTGTCTTAAACTGTCACGGTAAGCCTTAAACAGGGTTCTGTACCTATTAATCAAGACAATCACACTAGTAACATCAAGGTATGGTAATCTATGTGTAACAAGGAAGGACAACTAGGAAAAGCTGTGGTTTTAGCTCATAGGGGCAAAGCTACAGCTCACATGCCAAAGGTTCCATATTCAGTCCTTGAAATCTCCAGCCAGGTCTTGAAATTCTAGCCATTGCCAATCAGTTTAAACAACACCGAGCTAGGTGGATTCATGGTTTCAATAGGCAGGCAGACAATTTTTAGGTTTGAATTTATTTATTTAAATTTACACATGTTCTTCTATGTTTTCACACAGTCATGGTAATGTACAGTATTTAATTAAATAGCAGCCATACGTATGAAAAATGGGAGTAAAAGCAATGGCAGCAGATTAAAACTGGCCCATGTCTCTTCCCAAACATGCGTTCTATGCAGCTGACTTACAAAAAGCCCTTGTCCTCCCTTTTATTAACTTAGAATTGTAGGATCACAGAGGTGGAAGAAATCCCCATGGCTACCAGACCAACCTCATCCTGCTATGCAGGAATACAGAATCAAAGCACCCCTGACAGATGGCCATCCAGCCTCCATTTAAAAATCTCCAAAGGAGATTCCACCACACTCCACTTAGCCTACTTGAATATGAAGTAACATTCTCTTTCTGCTGAACTTAATACTGTCTGTGTACTACTATCCCTTTCACTTACTTCAGTTTGCTGTCATCTATCATGTCTTCAGCATCAGAGAAGTTGAGCACCTGGTCCCCTTTGGGCAGTGGCTGCACTGAACATGACCAGAGAAAGCAAAGGCCCGATTAGACTCCTGGCACAAGCCTCAGCCTACAGAGCTGGTAGAAAAGAGAGATTTCTGCTTTACCTGTTTGATCATCCAGGAGGTAATACTGCTTCATGAGTTGCCAATGTGTCTGGAGCACCTTGGCTGTGCGAGAGGGGTAGAAAACCTCTGGGTTTTTATGCAGCAGGTCTTGGAACGTATCCTGAGTGGGCTGGCTGGTCTGGGACAAAGAGTGAAAAGAACCTCAAACACAAGGAACTTCATTCCTATAAGGGCTACTCAACATGTTCATTGGACTCTTACGGCCAGCTATAAATACAGCTCTAGAATAGTTAAGCATGTCAACTTAGGTTCTCCTGAAACTCTATGGGGATAAAATTTACAAGCAACTACAAAAACTTCAGATTACCTATTCATTTATCTTTAGGATACATGTAAATATTAGAAAGGTTGAGAGGGCAGAGAGAGATAGAAAGAATTTACAACAAAGAGAAATCTGAAATCATTTCCCAAACTTGTCAAGCAAGCCATGTGCTATAGGAAGGATCAGAATCACACCAGTGCTTTTCTAGAAAATGAGCTATTCTGAATCCTGGTGTATATTACTGTAAATAACCAGGGTTGGAGTTTCAAGTACCCAGTAGTGGTTTCTTACCGATCCCACTTTGCTTAGCAGCTGCTCTTCTGCTTTGCTGAACAGCACTTTGCTCTGCATAGAGGCAATGGCTTCAGGATGCAGCTGCCGCATGGCCTGGCAGGAAAGCCTGGAAGAAAAAGAGAAAAGGGTGAATAGCCATCAAAGAAAAAGTGTCACTGGAGCAAATGCATCTTTGCCAAATGCTTCCAGTAACACTTGCAAAATGTTGGGAGCAAAAAATGATGAGAAATGAAAGACTTTTAAAAAGAGGACATAAAGAAGCTTACAGCTACCTCTCTATCCTCATTAACATCAAGATGGACTCACTGTACAAAAGACTCAGTACAATTGGAACATTCTCCCCACCTCTTTCATTTTGCAATCTTTTCCCACTTGGCTCCCTCCAGAGGTTTTGCAACTGCAGTCCCAGTAATTCCAACCACTAGTCATGAAGTTCCTTTCTTTACTTAAGAACTGGGGCTGATGGGACCAGCAGTCCAAAGCAACTGGAGGGAACTAGCTGGGGCAGGCTCATTTTAAGGTTCCACAAGTGACTTTTTTTCATTAAGCTCCCCACCACAATAAGGTAATACCAGAAATGTGGATGAAGAATTACCTTTCTAGATAAGGTTTGGCTGTGCCAAAGAAGTATTTCACATTGATTCAGGCAGAGATGAATCAGGGAACATATGCTGGCTCTCAGCAATTGTTTGGGAATGGTTGTTCAATGGCAAATGCTAACACTAGGAAGTTCCTTTCTTTACTTAAGAAAATGTGAACTATTTAAGTAGATGGCATCCCTATGTTAATCAAATATCTCCAAAGTAGCAGAATACCAAATAAGGCTGAACATTATGTATGAAATGGAACATTTAACTCAACTGTGAATAGTCAGGCATTTGCTGAGAGTAGTTGTATTAATGGTAAAGTTGAATTTCTTTTTGTTAACTGTCTAGAAACTGGGTTTCTATGCTACATTTTTACATCCAGTGCTAACTGATCAACAGTGCTACCAATAAAACAATTTTTTTTGCTTTCACTATTCCAGGCACATCATTTTTTGTTGCCAATTGCCTCTGGGGCCTGTAAGTGACTTTCAAGTACAGTTGCCCCTCCATTTGTGCGGACTTCAGATCAGCGACCCTCACTTACTCACACGGAGCAAACAGAGCGGGTTAAAATGGGGGGTGTGCCCGAGGTGCGCAGTCGCAGCCACTCCCAAGCACGCACCCCCATTCAAGACTATGGGGCTTGAATATCTGCAAATTTCTGTTTTTGCAGGGGGGTCCAGAATGGATCCCCATGAAAACAGAGGGCTGACTGTATACAGAAAAGCCCTGGGCTGCTGATCACTTCTTGCTGTTAGAGCTGAAGAAGGGAAAGGGGATCTCCACAACAGCTATTAATCACACAATCATTAAAAACAGAGGGAGTCACCCTCCTACCCAAAGCTACTAAAGAACCAAGAATAAAGACTACAGTAAACTCTGCATTACCTCCAATGGAACAAATACATCCCTGATGGACAATTGTCTCTGTAAAGTGATGGCAACATTTGGGAAAACAAAAAGAGAAACGCTACAAGCCTTGCCATATTCTAGGCCGCATGCAACCCTCCATTCCAAGAATGCACTTGAAAATAAGCTCCACTGAATTTGTAAAAAGACATCCAAGCGTAAGAACACAAAGGCGGCGTACAGACCGCCCCTTTTGGGCGGCCTGCACCCGCCCCTTTCCTCGACGGATTGGGGCCTCAGCTGCCACAGCAGCAGCCCTGAGGCCCCGATCCGCCGCTTTTCCAGGCCGCAGGGAAGTGGCAAAAGGCTGCTTCCCCACGGCCTGGAAAGGGGTGTCCTTGGGGCTTCATGCCCCAAGGACACCCCGACAGTGGCGGGGAACAAGAGAAAGGGGCCACTCAGCCCCTTTCTCCTTTGTGTCGCTGGCGCAGCCGTGTAAAGGCTGCGCCAGTGACACAAACAAAGGAAGGAGCTCCATTTTGGAGCTCCTTCTGGCGCCGCTGAAAGGGCGCCACAGGCGCCCTTCAGCAGTACCAAGACATCACATCCTTGCCGCCCCATTTGGAGGCAGTGCAGCCGTGACGTCGTAATG
This sequence comes from Sceloporus undulatus, assembly GCF_019175285.1. Taxonomy (NCBI): domain Eukaryota; kingdom Metazoa; phylum Chordata; class Lepidosauria; order Squamata; family Phrynosomatidae; genus Sceloporus; species Sceloporus undulatus. The sequence continues at coordinate 159,992,932 of NC_056523.1, forward strand.
GCAGCACCCATCTAGAAAGGGTGCCGCCATTACAACGTATTAGGGTTACGGGGCATCTGGAAAGGACACCCCGAGGCAACCCTCGTACGTGTGCAGGCTGGCGCAAGGTGCCAGTCTGTACAGCACCTAAGACTCCCTGATTTTGAAGTCAGATAAATGTACATACCACTTTCAATATTACAGAACTTATATCCCACTACAGGCTGATCTGTTTCTATTTCTCTGCAGGAGACAGTCCAGTGCTGCTGGTCTGAGAAGGAAACAATCTGATACTTTTCTGTCTTTGGAAACAAGCCCTTGCCTTAGGAGAATTTTAGGTTCTGATGGGTTAGGAAGCAGCTCAGTCCCCACACTTCCCATGGCAGTTTGTGATCAGCAGCACTTACTTGGAGATCACAGGGTCGTAGAGCAAAGCATACCATCTCTCCTGGATTTCTCTCAAGTTAAAGCGACAGCTGAACTTCACTCCCAGGTGCACAGAGGTCAAATCATTGGTCTTCAGGGAAAGAGAGAGAAGGAGAAAATGAGAATGGCTCCCACTTTCCACACACGGTCTGGCTTTTGAAAAATAAAAGTACTTTTTTTAAAAGGCTAAGAATATTTTTCTCAAAATACTATTTTTAAGAGTGCAATGTTTTGAGCATATAATCATGACTCTGAAGACCAGGGTTCAAATCCCAGTTCAGCCAAGGAAACAAACTAGGTGACCTTGGGCAAGCCAAACACTCTCAGCCTCACAGGAAGGGCAACATCTCTCTCTGAAAAAAAAATTGTCAAAAAAACCTGTGATAGGGTTGACACAAGTCAGAAAACGATTTGAAGTCATGCAACAACAACAGTAAGAATACTTCTAAATTCAAGGCCTTATAACGTCAAGAACTTTGGGCTTAATACACTGAAAGATTAGCAGGAGAGTTGGAAACAACTTGGAAGGCATGCAACAACAATGTTGTTGCATCTCCAAGGATGTAGGGAAAGGGCAGAAAGAGAACATACAAAGCTGCCATGTGCCAAGTCAGACCAGGGATCCATTTGCTCCAACTCTGACTACACGAGGACTAGGAGCTTATGGCTCTCCCGATATTGCTAGGCTATAAAGGTCACTGTGCTGGAGTTGATACAACATGAATTCTTAACATTATTCGTATTATTTTATTTATTTATATCCCACCTTTCTCCCAATAATGGGACTCAAGGTGGCTAGCAACATATTTAAAACAATACAAATTAATAACAATACAAAGGCATTAATAAAAGCATAAATACAAGATTTGAAAAAAAAACTATTAAACAATTTATGAAGTTAAAACAATATACATTTAAGATATTAAAATTCATTAGAAGACTATATACAATCCTGAAAACAAAACAGCATTAAAAAAAACCAACGCTAGTCAATTAGTAAAAGCCTGATGGCACAAAACTGTTTTGACCAGAAACAGAAGATGAGAAAGGACCAGAAGATGAGAAAGGACATTGTGGCCTCTCTAGGGAGGGGGTTCCAAAGATTGGGAGCAGCAGCCAAGATGGCCCTCTCCCTTGTTCCCATAAAACTAATCTGAGGTGGTGGTGAGACACAGAGAATGGCCTCTCCAAACAATCTTATGCTCTAGTGGGCTCATAAAAGAAGATATAGTCCGTCAAATAACTTGGACCCAAGCTCTTTAGACTTATGGTTTAAAAACCAGCACTTTAATATCTGGATGGATGAGCTGTGGTGCTACATACCAATGTTCCTTTGGTTCCAAGAAAGCAGCCAGCAATATGGACAAAGAGAAGGTGTTCAATGGATGTGAAGGAACTACTTAGGTATAGATGTGGGGATAGAATACTGCCTTTTAGGCCCATGTACAGTACTTTGCATTTCTCAAGGAAAGAATGGCACATAAGTGATTCAAACACTTCTCCTAATTCACTTCTCCTGACCCAGAGGACCTTTTCTTCAACCGCTCCCAGATTATGGAATGGCCTGCCAGAGGAGATCCATCACATTACCAGCCTGGACAGCTTTAAAAAGGCTGTTAAGATGGATCTCTTCCGGCAGGTCTTTCCTGAATAATGAACCTGGCCACCCATTGAACGGACCATCATACTGAAGACCTTATATCCCCATTATCCCATCTTGGATTATTTTAAGGCTTATTTTAACACAGAATGTTATTTAATATTTGGGGGGGGGGGGGAATAAGGGGGTTTTTTTTTATATTGTTTGGATTTTATTGTAAGCCGCCTTGATCCTGATGGAGAGGTGGGGTATAAATAAAGTGTTATTATTATTTATTATTATTATTATATCTTGATCTTTTTTTTTTTTTTTTAAAATGTTTTTTCTCTCTAGTCTAAACAACTTCACTACCTGAAGAACAGCATTGATCAGCAGGAGATCATCAGTGGGTTTCCAGCGGCCCAAATCTTTGGTGACCTGCAATGGCTGCTTGCTCTTCTTCATCCGTTTAGCCAGGCTGGGGTTTGGAGCTGGGCTCGGAGTTGCAGGTGCAGAAATTGACTTGGACACCTGAGGAGGCAGAGAGGTTGGACTACAGATGACAGCAGACCCAATAACAAGACACCCAAAAGACAACAGAGACCTCAGTCACAAGGTGGCCACTGACATATTTAATTGCAATATTACAAAGCAGCACCCACAACAATAGAAGGCCACCATGAGGTCTACAAAGATTTAAAAGCATGAAATTCTAGACCATGTGACAAAACAGCAGTCACGGTGGTTCTTATCCATCACAGGAGATGTCATACAACTCACCTTTTTCTTCTCACTGGAAGAGGGCTCACTGCCAGAGCAGCGCCCAGGCTCCACCCCACTAGGACCCTTGGCCCGGCTGGATGATTTGGCAAGGCTGCTCTCTACCAATTCATCATCAAATTTCTTCCGCTTGATGAACCTAGAATGGTGAAGATCCATGCTACTATATTCTATAAAAGTACTTCTCTCCCCCCTGCACCCCAGGATAGATGCAAACAATATGAACATCAATGGAAGTTAATGCAAATTCCTTGAGGCTAATGTCTATGAAGAAATTCAGAATGAATATTTCTTCACTTAGAAGAGTTTGTTATTAATAAACCACCCAAATTTTAGTCTGTATAGGGAAATTAATCAGGTAGCAAGTCACAATTCTGAAGGGAACAAATCTGATTTCTAATCCAACCAGCATCATGCTTCGATTATTTATGTTGTCCCAGTGCCTGGAGCTGTTTTAGCAAATTAGATTAAGGTAGCAGTTTGACTGACATCCAAAAAACACTGCAAAAATAATCCAGTTTGAGATCACTTTAAGTGCCCTGGCTCAGTGCTAGGAATCCTGGGAACTGTAGTTTATTGTGGCACCAGAGCTCTCTGACAGGGAAGGCTAAATGTCTCAACAAAACTACAGTTCCCAGAATTCCTTAGCATTAAGCCAGGGCAGTTAAAGCTGTCTCCAACTGTATTATTTCTACAGTGTGTTTTGGACAGAAGTTCATTTTTTCTCCCGTAGTGTTTCAAACACCATATGAGCCAGGCTGCAAACTCAATAGAGAAGTTTAGAATATGGTGCTCTCATCTACAAGAAATACTATAAAATTCCTCTTCTGGACCTTATGATCAAGGGAACCATAAATGCACTATCTATGAACCTTTTTTTAAAAAAAATCCTCCACCATGGATCTGTGGGAAGTTCAAAAAAGATGGATGGGAAGAGACTAACCTCAAATACCAGGTGGAGCTTTGAAAACACCATCACCCCACAAATAATAATTAAAAAAAAAAAAACTTGTGTCTTCCAAGCATCTCTTGAGCATAATACTATGAAAGCATTCAGCCTGCAGGCGAACCACTGATTTGGGTTGGCTATGAACTATCAGGCAACTGACGCAACTCACAGAAATTGGCAGGGAGAAAAAATATAAAGCGTTGCTCTAGATGTCTTAAAAATACTGTTAAATACAGGTTCCACATGTGAATTTAGCTCCTCCTTTCAAAACACTACCTCTGAAAAGGAAAAACAACAGATTTTATATCACTACTGTAGCTCTTATTTTCTGAATAAGAGCAACAAGCAAGCAACATATTTAACTCAAATGCTCCAGTCTCAAGACAGATGCCAGACATCAAGTGCCCTCCTTTTCTCTAGACCAGTGATGGCGAACCTATGGCACGCGTGCCAGAGGTGGCACTCAGAGCCCTCTCTGTGGGCACACATGCTATTGCCTTAGTACAGAGTTTGCCAGAGTTTGTTACTAGAAAGCCAGAGGGACGTGGCACTTTGCAATAAGTAAGTGGGGTCTGGGTTGCAGTTTGGGCACTCGGTCTGTAAAAGGTTCTCCATCACTGCTCTAGACTGTTGGCTAATTCAACCTAACATGTTACCTGGAAGAACTGCGCCGTTTTGGAATGGCACCTGAAACCTGTGATGAGCTCCTTTTCTGTCCAGCCAGAGACTCTTCGTCTTCAGAGCGGCTCGCTGTGCCTGACGCCATCAGTCTGGAATCCAACACATCTGTCATGGAAAGAAAGAAAGAAGAATGAATCAGCCCCTGATACTATATTAATCTGATCAGACTACATGGCTGCTACTGGAGGCAAGAAAAATATTTCCCTACAGTTGTACACAATAGTTATGGATTCATCCATATCCTGGAAGTCTTAAAAGTTCAGAACAACCGAGTTTTAGTCTCATTCCCTAAGAAAATGTTAAGCACTTATCCTTAAACATGGATTACTCCAGAACAACTTTTTTCTGGAAATGTATAATGGTTTCAAAGGGCTTTACTTCTACACAGAAGTGCTCCACCACTATTGTTTGACAGATGACATCTTCCATGTTTGAACAAATTTATTGCTCAGCAGAGCAAGTGCAATAACCTGAGTAGTCAGCCCTTGATATCAATAGATTTAACCATCTGTGGTTTGATTTTTTTCTTTAATTGCAAAAAAACAAACCTTGGTTTTGGCATTTTACGTAAGGGACACCATTTTGCTACACCATTTTATATAATGGGATTTGAGCATCCCTGGATTTTGGTATCCATGGTGAGTCCTGGAACCAAATCCCAACAGATACCAAGGGTCTACTCCTGTATTAGCCTTGGAGACAAGAAGCTTTGTTTTAAAATTCTGAATAGCTAGACCCATTACATGATATAACACTAAGCTTTAGTTCTCGTCTAATACATTAAACCTATAATATATTTTTCTTCATAAGATGAAGGGGCAATTGATGATTTTGGTATGGTTTTGGATTTTTGTTTCTTTAATAAATGTTTACATACTGAGATTTTTCTCACAGTCATTATAAAATTGCATTGTGTAAAACCAGACTTCCTTTTTTCTTAGTCAAATACAGTAGCTGCCCAGCTAAAGGCACTTTCACATATAGGGGAAAATGCAAGTAAGTACAACTGAAATCAGTGTACCTATAGCACATGTCTCCTAGAACAAAGACTCTAGCAGGCAAACCAATTTTCAACCATGGTTCCCTGGAACCCTAGGGTTCCAAGAGAGATTGCAGGGATTCTGGGAGAAATCATGATAGGGGGAAAAAGATATTTGAGTTTAGGTATTATAATGTTGATGCCAGGTTTCTATAAGATCTGAAAATTATTTGAAGAGTTCCTTTACAGAAAAAAGATTAAGAAAAGAATCTTAGGCGGGTTACAGACCTCCTCTTTGAGGCAGGCTGCACCCGCCCCTTTCCCCGCCGGATCCGGGCCTGAGCTGCCAGAACGGCAGCCGCTGAGGCCCCGATCCGCCGCTTTTCAGGCTGTGGGGAAGCAGCAAAACG
>NC_056523.1:160013714-160126491 GCF_019175285.1 Sceloporus undulatus
GAGGAACTATGGGATAGGTTTTGCATGACAGCATCCCCTCTTCATGTCTCCCAAGACAGCCAGGGAGAATCCCTTCACAGAGCCCACAGATCAATGGGGGAGGCTTCTGGCAAAGCGAATTTAGTAGGAAACCCAAGCTCTTTCCAGAGGAACTATGGGATAGGTTTTGCATGACAGCATCCCCTCTTCATGTCTCCCAAGACAACCAGGGAGAATCCCTTCACAGAGCCCAGAGATCAATGGGGGAGGCTTCTGGCAAAGCAGGGAGGAAGCACTCTTCCCAAAGATTCTCTTTCCAGGGTTGGAGGAGAAGGCAGATTCCGTTTGAGAAAGGGAGGGAGAAAGGCTCTATCCCCCCTCCCCAATTGATCAGAGCCCTTCCCTGCCTGGGCGAGATCAGATGCCTCCTCGCGAGGAGCCTTCCCTTCCCTGTCTGGGCGAGATCAGAGCCCAAGCAGGCAGGGAATGCCTCTTTGAGAGGAGCCTTCCCTTCCTGCCTCTCCTCCGTTAGAAATGGGCTCTCCCCACACAGAGGGGAGGTTGCAATCCACCGGGGGAAGCCTTGTAGTCCTTTGCAGATGCAGGCGCTTAAAGCGCTGAAGAGATTAAGCGCCTGTAAACCATTAAAATAAAAAATAAAAATAATCCTTATCTCTTATTGAAAGACCACAGCGGACAAAGGGGTGAGGGAAGAAAAAATGGCGACAGCCACGACGGATGGGGACAGAAAGGGCAACTCCCCCAAGGACAGCCCCCACCGCAGTCCGCTCCTCCCATCCATCCAACCCGATTCAAAGGCTGTCGTTCCTATTTAAATACTCCGGTTCCTAACTCGAATCAATGGAAAAACGTAGGTCGGACCCTAGTGTTTTTTTAACACGTGTTAAATGAGGAAAATTCGATTTAAATTTTTATCCCGCTCTACGATTCGATTTGTAGTGGGGACGATTGCGGGTTGCTCTAGAACCGTTCTAGGTTTAAATCGGATCCTAATATGAACGCCACTCCTTGGATTCGATTCAGAACGCGGGGTTTCCCCTAGTGGGAACATCCCCTTAGACTCAGAGGCAGGAAGAGTGAAATTCAGAAGAAAGAACATTAATAACCTAAGATATTCAGACGACACAATACTATTTGCAGAAACCAACAAAGACTTGGAACTATTACTGAAGAAAGTTAAAGAAGAAAGTGCCAAGGTTGGATTAATGGTAAACATTAAGAAAACAATAATAATGACCATGGAGTATCTACAAGAATTCATCCTAGATAACAAGGAAATTGAAATAGTTAAGAAATTCTCGTATCTTGGATCAAAATGGAGACTGTGTCCAAGAAATTAGAATAATAGAAATGAGAAGGGAAAATAGGAAGGAATTGGACAGGATCCTAAAATGTAAAGATATAACTTTGAAAACTAAAGTGAGGATTGTTCAAGCCACTGTATTTTTCATCACCATGTACAAATATTAGAGCTAGACAGTGAAGAAAGCCAATAGAAAATCTTTTTTTTTTTTCATTTGAGATGTTGTGCTGGAGAAGACTGCTAAGGATACCATGAACAGCCAAAAAACAAATACATCCTAGAACAGATCAAGACTAAACTCTACCCGGAGGCCAGGATAACTAAACTGAGGTTGCCATACTTTAGCCAGATCATGAGAAGGCATGGCTCGTTAGAAAAGACAATAATGCTAGGAAAGGTAGAGGGCAGTAGAAAGAGGAGACTACATACCAGATGATTGGATTCAATCAGAGAGGCCATGGACCTGATCCTGCAGGAGCTGAGCAGAGCAGTGGAGGACAGGAGGTCTTGGAGATGTCTCATCCACAGAGTTGCCATGAGTCAACATCAATTCAATAGTTAATAACAACTTAACAAAAGATAGTTTTCATTTTTCCATGATATATGCTTGAAGTCACTTTTGTAATTGCAAGTGTGTACATCACTAAACAGTGAAGGAACAGTATCACATTGTTAAAAACTGTTCACTCTGTACCTCTTGCTCTTTTGGAATGTGGACAGAAGGCCAGCAGCTTGCACCATTCAGATGGTGGTATACATAATAGTTTCTGCTTTGTTACTTTTGAGAAACAAGAAAGTAACCTCTGACTTAAAAACTGTAACTGTAGAACTACTAGGAAGCTCTTTCAATGGTAACTACCTATTTTTAAAAACTGAGGCGGGATACAGATCACCGCTTTGCGGCGGTCTCCCGCCGGCGCCATTTGCTCCACGTGGGAGCTGCAGCAGCCAAACCGCGCAGCTCCCGCGTGGAGCAAAAAAGAAGCTCCATTTCGGAGCTTCTTTTTGCGGCGCCTTTATGACGTCGCGAGGTGCCGCTGGCGCATTCACGACGTCATAGGCGCCGCGACACATCTGGACGCTATGCGTCCAGTACATAAACATGGCGGCCCCCATGTGGAAGGGGCGCCGCCATGTTGTACGTATTTTATACGTACTAGGGTTAGGGGGGTGCGGAAGCACCGCCCCTTCCTAACCCTAGTACGTATAGAAGACGTACTATATGGCGGTTTGTATCCCGCCTGAGTTTCCAAGCTCTGAGTGAGATCATTAGAAAGGAGGGATCAGCCTGGCCTGAACTGCACTGAAATGCCTGTGTACAACTTATGACCCTGTTTTTGAAGGGCTATTGCTGTTGGATTGTTAATTATCATAAAGTTGTTGTTGCTCCTGTTGTTATTAACTGCCTTTGAGTCAATCTCAGCCTATGGCTACCCCCTGTGGATGCGACATCTTCAAGATTCCCTGTCCTCCACTGCTCTGCTTAGTTCCTGCAAATTCATACCCTTGACCTTCTTAATACAGTCCCTCCATCTAGCTTACTTCCCTCCACCTTTCCCAGCATTACTGTTTTTTTCTAATGAGTCCTCTCTTTTCATTATGTGTCCAAAATACAACAGCCTAAGTTGTGTCATTTTGACTTCCAGGGAGATTTCTGGCTTGATCTGCTCTAGAACCCATTTGTTTTACTTTTTCACTGTCCATGGAATCCTTACTGCTCTTCCCCAGCACCACATCTCAAATGAATTAATTTTGCTCCTATCTTGTTTCTTAATTGTCCAGCTCCCTCATCCATACATGGTAATAAGGAATAGAATGGCTTGTATGATTCTAACTTTTGTATAGCTTTGCATTTTAGGACTTTTTCTAGTTCTTTCATAGCCACCCTCCCAATTCTTAATCTTTTGTAGTAGGAAATTTGAAGGAAACAACATGGACAGTACTACCAGTAAAATTCAAACTAGCCTCAGTATTTTTGGACTAGAGTAGGAGACACTAGCAGTTCATCTTAGAAGCAAAGAGCACCTCTACTTATAACTTACAGGTATAGTAACTTTCCTAAAGTTAAATAAATATCACAGAAAGGGTAAGCCTCTGTTATGTTCACCACCTCTCCTACATTCACTAACTTTATTATTTGCAATACAGTATAAAGAAATTGATTTGCTTCTGTATTGAAAATCTGTGTCAGGCAGTGTGTATCATTTCATAGTGTAGTAGACTTGACTCTGTTTTGATCCTGTTGTTTTTGTTGTTCAAAATGCCTATGATATTTTCAGCAAAGACTGTGAAGTGTTTTATTTATCATGTTCATTCCCATTCTGCATTTGCATGATATGTCACTTGTATTTCTAGAAAAGGAATTGTGGCCAAAGACAGGTTCTTGCTTATATCTGTCTAGGAAACAGAGGTACTGCACTGTGGTATTTGCGCATGCCAGTAAAAGAAAGGACACAACTGAACCTCCAGCGGTACACAGTTATTTGGCTGTAACTCCCACTGACCTCAATAGTATTTATTTATACAGGACTTGTTTTTGGGATTACTTTTCCAAGCTATACTTATGATGACACACATGAAGGATTGCCCTGCATAGCTGCCACCATTTGGTGTCCAAGGAGAGTGGCAGATTAAGAAATTCCCTGTTTTCTCCTGTTGCTGGGAGAAGTAGGTCCTGTGTCTCTTAAACTACCATGTGGCTGTACTAGATTGAATAATGCACACATACTATGTTTGTCAGTGCATGTTTTATGGCTGGGCAGAAAATTAATTCTGTAACAATCAGAATCTGGCTTTGTTTTAGAAAACAAGTCAAGCCATTATAGAGCAACCTAGAGGCCCTTTTGGTGCCACTCTATTAACATCAATACTAAGGACCTCTGTGAATAAAGCATGCCATCTTGGATCCACCCTACCACTCCTTTTCAGGCAACAAGTGTCTTTGATATTAGTTAGGCAATACAGTATAAATTATAAAAAGCTAGCATGAAGAAAATGAATTTGCTCAGGAGAAGGCAGTTTATCATTTTCTTCACCAGAGTTTTGGTTTTGCTTTGAATGCTTATAACACACTCAAGGAATTTAGCTTCTCCTCATTCCCAAAGAAACATGTCTCTTGTAGCAAATGTGCAGTCCATTCACAATAAAGGAGACAATATATAAGTTCAACTCTCAACAGCAGTGTACATGTTGACTTTTCCTCCTCTTTCTTTTTGGGAAACTGGAAAAGTGGAGGGTTTCTTCTGGTGGTGGCTCAGTTTCCTGCATCATGTGCTGCCCATCTTTATAAGAAAAGGTAGAATACCAGGAAAGACCCGTAGAGCCTTTGGTCACCACCCCCTCTGTTAAGCACAGGTCCTCTTGAATTTCTAGTAAGCATCCCCCTCCCTAAAGGGACAGTCCAGGGTCTGCTGATCTTTCAGAGAGGAGAGCAGGCAAGTACACTGCTACTGTTATCCAGACTGGTGCCACCAGAAAGGTCCTTCAGGTAGCAGTTCTCTATAAATCATAAGTCACAGGCCAAAGTGGGGTATCTCTAGGCCGAGACAGGAACATAACCATCATTGTCTCCATTCCAGTTAGTGACCCAGTCCTTCTTGGTGATGGTGCCTGTCTTCTCCTCACGGAAAAGCTGGCGATCCTGACGGGGAATCTTGACTGCATGGTACTGTGGCACCTTGGCTTCTTCATAGCGAACACGTTTGAAGAAGCCAAGCTGGAAGAGAAGATGCCATGCTGTTACATCAGTGAAGGTAATCAACAAGTCACCAGGCAGGAGTACTAGAAGGTGGGATGTCTTTTGTTTTGCTACAAAGTTAGAGGCTACAACCATTATCTGCATCTAGGGGTGAACTGAATGAACCATGTCCCCATGCCCTTTCTTTTACTCCAGGAGGAGAGGTTGCTTATTAACACACGTTCAGAGTCAGACCCTACCACTAGGCAGAGTGAGGTAGTCCTCTTCAGGCACTGGATGCTAAGGAACAGCAACAGCAGTGCCCTAGCCATTCATCCTGGGTTCTAAGTAGACTGCTCTGAGATATGTCACAAGACCCTATCCTTTTGAATCGTGTAGATCAGTTGGCCACTGGAAGGGTGGAAGAGTCATGTTGTCCTTTGCCTCAGGTCGCACATATTGGTCTAGCCCCGCACAGCATGCATCTGGAGCACATAACCTGTAACCATGCACACTGACATTCATGCACAAACATTACTGAGAGTTGTTCCTTCATCTAAGTTCCCTTGACCGCATGCAGTTATCTTCAGATTTTTCTACAGTGAGGCACTTGGTCTTAAAACGTATCCAGATGGTGGACTACCATATTCCAGGCCTGACACTTTAGAATTCAGTTAGTAGTATAATCCATTTGTACATTCAAGTTTCTTCACACATCATCCCATTATCAGAGGAACCTTGAGTCAAAGTTTTCTCTTAAGTGGGCCTACCTTCTATTTGCTACTCTCATACCCATCCACTTTCATAATCATGCATTGTTGCAGTCAATTTCCTGGCAACCACATGCCAGAATGATAATTACTCCTGTTTGTTAGGCTCTACAGAGTCCTCCAGACACACTTCCATGTGCACTTAGGGATCCTCAAAAGTGCTCGAGTATTGCTGTTTGTTGATACATGCATTAGTATTCTTAGTGAGTCCACAATCAAGAACTGTTTACAGTTCCCACTCTCCTGTCACATATGTGCTCACACTCATACAGATGTCCAAACAGAGGGTCAGTTAGGTGGGTCAGAACAGGCATTACCACTAGGCCTCCATGGCCTGCCTATCAGCATCAGACGGCTGGATGGCCAGCCGGGCTCGGTAAAAGTTCGTGGGATATTTGGATACCCGGCTGGTCCTCTTGAAAAAGCCACACTAGGAATGGGGAGAAGTATGAATGGTATTAACAGCCTTGCAGGTGACCTAGGGCTGGTCTCTAAAAACCTCAGCAGTCATGATTGCTCCCCTAAACATCCACTTCTATCCAAAGGTAACCCTCAAGCAGAGCATCATCCATCACACTCCACAGGATTGAGAATTAGATTGCCTGTTATCAAAAAATTGTTTCCAAAATGTGAAAACTAGCTGATAAATTGTGTACATTTTGGACCTCCAGGACTGTGCAGCTATGGTGGACAGACTGGAGGAATTGAGTTCTTGTTGCAAAGGAAACTATGGCCCAAAACACACTACAGAAATAATCCAGTTTGAGACCACTTTCACCGCCCTGGCTCAATGCTAGGGAATTCTAGGAACTGTAGTTTTGGGAGACATTTAGCCTTCTCTGTCAAAGGGTCTGGTGCCACAACAGACTACAATTTCCAGGATTCCCTAGAACTGAGCCAGGGCAGTTAAAGTAGTCTCAAACTGGATTATTTTTGCAGTGTGTTTTGGACCTATCCACAGGAAACAGAAAAGAATCAGTACAATTTCATTATTCCTTTGCTGCCAGGGCACACATTTGAGTGTCGTGAAGCAAGATGGGCCTTTTAAAATTTGTATCAAGGCAAATAGAAGGGTCAGGCTGACCTGAGTCCCCAGAACTATCCCAGGCAGCACTGTCACTTTCCCCAGTCTAGCTTGCTTACCTTCCACAGAATGGAAACTAGCAGGCCTAAGACGAGAATCCCAGCTAATATTGCAATGAGTATGATCCACCAGGGAATCCCTCTTGCCAGAGCCACAATGGGATCCAGGTAAACAGTCACTGGGATCTGGAGAAAAGAGGAGTGCAAAAAGGGATAAAGCAGGCTGACCTGAAATGTGCAATGAGGAATGATAGCTGCCATCAGAACAAGTCAGCAAGCTCAACAATAAGCCAAAAGAGACAGGTTGTGAACTGCCTCCCTTAGTGGAAGCACAAGATCAAACTCTTGCTGAACCACAGATTGTAAGCAAACCAAAAGTGAGTCCAGATTCCAAGCCAGCAGTATCACTGCAGTGTTCTGCTGCAATTTATACTGGAAGGAAGTGCAGGTTCCATTTCCTCTCATGACTTTATTAAAGTCCAAATCCCAATCCGGCTCCATTCCAGGTTGATAATCGAATTCAAAAGGTCCTCCATTCCCATTATAAAGCAGGTCTTTTTCTTAATGGGAGCGAAATCGCTTTATTTTGCCCCGAAAGTTGTCCCCATCTGCACCACTCATCTGTCAATCATCGTGGTATACAGCAGCACAGGGAGCCAGGCGGTAGCAGGGCAAGCGGAGGCTATGTGGGGAGCCAGGCAGCACCAGGGCAAGCAGCGACCTGCTTCGGAGGAATCAGGGCCAGGGGCTTTCCTTGCAAGTAGTTGCTTTACCAATCTATTGTTTTTGTGATTACTGTAGTTCTATATTTAAAAAAAAACAAACCAAAAAGGCAGCACTGGTGTGTGTGTGTGTGTGTGTGTGTGTGTGACAGACATCTCTGGTGAGGGATGGGACACACACACGCCAGTGCTGCTTTACCAATCTATTGCTTTTGTGATTAATTCTATATTATTATTTTTTAAAAAATAAACCCAAAAGGCAGCACTGGGGTGTGTGTGTGACATCTCTGGGGAGGGATGGGACACACACACACACACACACACACGCTCTGCCATTTGTCCCTCCCCTCAGAATCGATTCTGATCTGGCATTCCCATTGTTAGGGATCGCGTCAAAATCAATTTTTCCCAAAAGTACCTCTAAAAAACTGCTGTCAAAATAACCCAGGCTTTTTGTATTTGCTCCGCTTTATTCCCACTGGAATCGATTCAATGAGGATCAGAATCAATTTCCAGTGGGAACTAGGGCATATAGATCGAATCAAGATTCGGAGCTTATCGTAGTGGGAACGAGCCCTAAGTAAACCTTGTATTTTATTAACAGTGTACTTTCCTTTCACCTCAGATTTTTCTTACTTATTTTATTTTAGCGGACATAGGTGGCCACTGTCAGCAGTTTGTCCATCTGTTTTACCAGGACAGGGAAAAGGAGCTTAGCGTTGTACTTATTTGTGATTTCACTAAGAGCTTCTGTCTCTTTAAAACTGGAGCAAGAACTGAGAGAGGAGTTGGAAGGAGCAACTTGAGAAATTGTCTTTGACCACAACAAATATACAAGGAAAAGATAAAATGAATGTGAGTTAAGCCCTGAGGATCTGGTCCCAGATTAGCATCTCAGTCACCCCCACTGACTACCCTGTCTTGTCCGTTTTAATAATTTTAATGGTACTGTTTTATGTTATTGTTTATAATTATTTTTATTGGTTATGGTGGGTGGGTGGGTTTCTGGGACATTGTATTTTATTGTATTTTAATGTTTTAATATTATTAGCTGCCTTGATTTTAAATTAAATAAATAAATAAATAAATAAAATTTTTATTTTTATACCGCTTTTCCTACAGATCAAAGTGGTTCACAGTCATTAAAACTCTATGACCCATGTCATAGTACAATATATCATACAAATCCAAAAATACAATCAAAGTTTAAAAACATATATAACAGCAATCGGGCATCAGATAACAAGCTATTCCAGTAGGGACTGATTTCTCTACAGCGAGTCGGGAGGGTATGCTACCCGGAAGAGATAAGTTTTCAATGCCTTCTTAAAAGCTTCTAATGTCAAACTTAGTCAAATCTCTTCCAGGAGCGCGTTCCAATGGGTTGGAGCTATTGCTGAATAAGCTCTTTAATACGTTGCTGGCAATCTTACCTTTGGCCATTCAAGAACATATTTCCCCGTTGTTCTGAGGGTGCGGGGCAGATTATGTAGGGAGAGGCGCTCCCTCAAGTAACTCGGGCCCAAGCCATGTAGGGCTTTATAAGTAACGACCAACACTTTGTATTGCGCCCAGAAGCTAATTGGCAGCCAGTGTAAAGATTTTAGTACAGGTGTTACATGGTCGGTTCTAGACGCTCCCGTGACCAATCTGGCTGCAGCATTTTGAACTAGTTGAAGCTTCCGGACTTGGTACAAAGGTAGCCCCATGTAGAGTGCATTACAGAAATCCAAGTGAGAGGTTACCAGTGAATGTACTAACGTTTCAAGGTCCTTTTGATCCAGACAGGGGCGCAGTTGGCGTATCAGCCAAAGCTGGTACCAAGCACTCTTAATGGAGAGGCGGCGGTATATTATTTTATTATTATTAATTAATAATAATAATAAATAATAATAAATAATTTGTTTTTATTTATATACCGCTATTCCAAATATCATGTGTGTGAACAGCAAGTAAGCTAATTAGCAAGTAAGCTAATTTGCCAAAAGTCTGGGTACTAATTTTAGCGACCTCGGAAGGATGCAAGCCTGATCGAGCTTGGGCCCTTTTGCTGGTCTTGAACTCGCAACCTTGTGGTTTGAGTGAATGGCTGCAGTACAGGCATTTAACCACTGCGCCACCAGGGCTCCATTATTATTTTATTATTATTATTATTATTATTATTAATTACCTGTGCTGTGGCATCTCTCAGAATCAGGTTACGGATGGTGGAGTTGACTGTGATGCTGGCTCGTACAATTACTTCCACAGATGTCACATCAGAGTATTCCTACGACAAAAGGGAATAAGGCTCAGAACAACCAAGAATCAAAACCAAGAGAATGACAGAGCCTTCTACTGGGACACTTCAGAATCAGTATGGGAACCTATATTAGTTCCTTTGCAGTCTGCTACCATGTTCATAACAAGGCAAGCAAAACAAAGAAAAACCCCAAAACTCAAGAAAAACAACAAGAAACAAGTCAACACCACAAGGAAAATAGTGGAGGAAATTTCAGATGCTTTTTAAAAAGGGAGAATGCTAACTGAAGACCCATCAAATTTTGAACAGTATTCTTAGGGGGGCACATCTGCAGCAATAGTTTAAGTAAAGAGACACCTAAGCATCACTGAAGGGTCTACTGCACTTATTTATTTCTGGAGCAGAAATACATGGCACTATTACCTGGGATATGTTTGGACAGCATCTGGAGTTTACCACTTCATCAAAATGACACTTCAGAAAATTCTGGTCAAGGATTGTAAGCCATCAGTGCTGCTGCCTAAGCTACACCAGTTTACTACCTCTTAATACCAAAGTGTTATCACAGAGTTCTTGTCTAACTTGTACAGTGGACCCTTGTTATACGCTGGGGTTTGGTTCCAAGATCCCCCGTGTATGACAAAATCCGTGTATGCTCAAGTCCCATTAAATATAATGACATAGCAAAATGGTGTCCCTTATAAAAATGGAAAATCAAGGTAAATTTATACTTTTTTGGGACATTTTCAAACCGTGTATGCTTGAATCCGTGTATAAAAAATCCGTGTATAAGAAGGGCCGACTGTATTCTTTTGCCTAACCAATATTCTTCATGACCTGATAGGCTGGCATGGCATCCTGCATAAAATTTGTTCCATAACTTTTTAAATAGCTGCATGTGTTGCTATTTCTCTCACACTCAGCAGAGGGAGTCAGACTAACCTCCAGAAAGGTGCTGTTCCAGAGACGACCCCAAATATTGAGGACAGCTGAGCGGTCAAAGCTGGAAAGGGGGCAGTGGAAGAGCTGACAACGAGCAGTGCCTTGAGCACAATCCTGAAACATGAGATAAAAGGTAACAGATTATGTTAGAGCCAGCAAAAGAATCATAGGTACCCTGTGGTCTGAGTGGGGGTCTGCCTCACTCTGAAATATGAAATGAGGTATCTCTTCTGTTTAGACATGAGCTGCTTCTGAAGAAAATGCAATATCAGGCAGACACATTTTTCTTTTTTTCCAATAATACCATCTGGGTATCATTATAAAATCCTGATGGATTAAGATAGACATTTTTGTTTGGGTACCTCCCAAGGGTAACTAGTTGGGTAGCTACATGCAGTGCCCACCAACAAACCATCCTTCTTTCACATGTCTTGCTGTTTGGATGGCTGTAATGATACTATAAATTGCAGAATCTGGTTTCTAGCATAGAATGTATTTGCTACATGAGAATCCTGAGAACTCCCATTTTTCATTTAACATCACCAATAAAGGTTTCTGGACCCCATGATTTTAGAGAAGCAATGCAAAAGTTTGTCTGCCTAAAGGCTCTCATGTAAAGACTAGGAGGACAAGGGTGAAATTGAATTTTTGCTATACATTGGCAGGCACACCTCTGTTAACAAAGCCTTTGACAAAGATGCTCCTTTAAAAAATATTTTTTATAACAGGCAGTCCTCCTTCCTCTTGGTTCTCTGTAAGGTGGAAGTTTTTCAGCAGCACCAGCATTGGGAAGGTGAAGGTGGGCTGGAGAAACACAGACTTCCACTGTGGGGCTGCACCACTGTGTCTGCGATAAACAATGCAATAAGGCTTGAGCTGGGGAAAATGGGATTCTACTCTAGCTAACATTGTAGCTGCAGGTGCCTGCCTATAATAGGCAATACAAGCTGCAGTTGCCTCCAGAATCCCTTACTGAATATGTGTGAACAGCTAAATAGAGGAAAAAAGGGGAGAGCAGATCAGCTTGACTCCCCAGCTACCCCTAGCATGTTAAAAAAGCATAGGTATAGAAGTCTGGCCACCAAAATGAAAATCATAGAAAAATGGAGGCAGGTGAAAAGGGAAGAAAAAAGCATTCCTGGATGAATTTTGAAAGAAGCTTTCAAGTCGTCTCTAGAAGTTTCATAATGTCTTTGTTTATATATACATATCTGACCTGACCTGATGGTTTCATTTCACATTTATATATTGTTAGCTTTGATTAAAAAGTTTGCTGAACAATAGTTAAATTGCTCTCCTTTTGTGTGGTATAGGAACCTCCTGCAAGTATAATTTTTTGTATTTTGTAAGTCCCCTTGAGTCTCAGTCTGAGGAGAAGCTAGGATATAATTAGAGGGATGGATGGATCTCTATTCTTTCCATGTTATTTCTGCCTCTAGTACAAAATTTTCTGCTAAAGAAATAATACCCAGAACACATATATTTTATTAACTAAAGTATACCTGTATGGACAAACTACATCCTTCACATAATTGGTCTTTCAAAATTCTAACATGGTTGTTGCATAATGAAAGCAAGTTGTAAGGTTGCAGATTTTGTACCCTTGGGGTGCCAGATGCACAACTACCCTTATAAATCATAGCTTCTTGAATCTGCATTCATTTTTTAAATAAATAAAAAGTATAATTATAATTTTATAATTACATTTATTAGCAGTTTATCCTTTTCTGTGCCTGGGTGAGTGTGCGGGGATGATTTGTCCCTGAATGTCATGCTGTGCACTTGGTTTCATGCTTGCATGACAATTTTATGGATGGGTGGAATGCAGCCAGTCTCGACCACTGCCCTTGGACAGAGTCTTACCAAGGTAGCATTTTTTCGTCTCTCCCAGTACGTCAATGGCCTGCTGGCTATCTCTGTCTGCTGAGCTTCCCGCTTCTTCCTAGCTTGATAAGGAGGCTCCTGAAGAAAAGAGTAGAAGATTAGGAATGTTGCAAATACTGTCACTTTCTATTCTCAAAACAAGAACTATAGCTTCACCATTTCCTCAAATAAGCAACATATTTGCTGTGTAATTTCAGATACTCATCCAAAAAAGAGATTTTGCAAATGCATTCATCATTTCTGGAATTGTGAATAATATCAAGGCTAAATTTGCAAATCAGGTTTTTGGGCTGGGGGGGGGGGGAGATCATAGTCCCAAATATGATTATTAGAAAAGAGAAAAATATCTGCAAAAATAAATGCTTGCAGTTGGACCAATGTGGGATCACAGAGAAAAATACAGTCCTGCTTTGCTTATCACAAGCAACACAGCTAATCAAGAATTTGGTGGCTGGTAGTACCTGTATCAGAGCCAGTGTGGCGTAATGGTTTAAGGGTTGGACTGTGACTCTGGAGATCAGGGTTCCATTCCTCACTTGCCATGAAACCCACTGGCTGACTCTGGGCAAGTTACATGCTCTCAGCTTCAGGGGAAGGCAATGGCAAACCTCCTCTGAACAAAACTTGCCAAGAAAATTCCATGATAGGTTTGCCTTAGGGCCGCCATAAGTCAGAAATTACTTGAAGGTGCACCGCCACCATCACAACAACTACGACATACTAATATCAAGGCTGTGTGAGCCTGTGAAGAAGTGGGATAGGGAAGTCATACACTGCCCTTATCACTACAAAATGTTCTCCATCTTTGCCTCAGTCCCATGACACTTACTAGAGTAAGATGCAGTGGGTTCGGTTCTGGATAGCAGGTTTTGCGCTGCTGAGGTTGGGTTGATAGCTCCAACTCTAACTTCAAGGGATAGAGAAGCCACTTTCCATTTGCAATTTCATGGGGCCACATGACATTGAGGAAGGCTGAGCCAAGAGTGTTCAGTGACTGGCCCCTGTTTGTGACCTGGGGGTGAGAGAGACAAGGAAGGAAAAGGTGCATGTGAAAGTGCTACCCAAAGGCAAAGGTAAACACTTCACCCATCCCCCTACAGCAGGGGTTGGGAACATCTGGACTTCCAGATGTTGGACTACTACTCCTACTATCCCTCTTTATTGGCTGTATTGGCTAGGGCTGATGGAAACTCTAGTCCAACAAGACCAGGAAGACCATAGGTTCACCAGCTCTGACCTTAGATTTTACTCAGTACACAGTGCCATGCCTCAATTACATTTTGCATTAATCTCCATACATAAAATCTCAATGCATGACATATGTAAGAGACCACAGTTTGTTTGAATCTGGAATAGCTAATATTCAATATTTCTCTAGCTGTTAGAACAGGTGCAATCCCACATTCATTCCTAACCAGGCACTAGAAAGGAACACTTGTAGCTGTTTTGCAGGGTGCTTAAAGGGACAAAGAATGCTATCTACCACATATCTCTTCTGACATGTTCTCTCACTATAAAATTCTGACTCCTGGCTTCAAGTACTCTCGCTTCTAGCTATAATCCATGAAACTGCTATAAAACATCCTCCCACAACATAGCACCTCCTGATGTGTTAAGACTAAGACCCACACTTTCTGAGGATGATTGGAGTTGTAGTCTAACACATCAGGAGGTTTAGTATGCAAAGGGATCTTGTAACACTTTTGAGACTAACTGAGTGAAAGGTGTACAATAAACTTTCATAGACCTGGTCTACTTCCTTAGATATCAGGAGGGTGGTAGTTTGAGGAGCAGGAATTAACAAAGTGGGTTACAAACAAGGCCTCAAGGCTGATCAAGAGGAAACACTCACTCACCGTCACCTTGTAGAGCACGGGACTGCCCACCTCACTCTCTTTTTTCATGGCACTCTCACCCCGCACCTCTCCACTGTAGAAGAGCTGCTGTGGTTCTGCCATTCTAGGGAATGAGAGAAGGGGAGAGACAATACTGGATGCACAGAACTCTCAGTAGGCAAAAAGAGTGAGACATTCACCCTCTGCCAATCTGGAAATGGTTGTGCTATGATAGGCGTAGGCTGTAATGGTTCTGGATACAAATAGAGGGTAGATTGTTCTGTTAATTTCCATTGGACATATGAAAAAAGAATTTCTGATGTCAGTTGAATTGTGCTTGCAATTCCTCATTCTCAAGTGGGGAATGCGTTTCATTCATAGCTAAGGTTGGCAGGAATGCTCAGGCAGGTGCCATGCTCCATACCAGCTCTGCTCCCCGCAAATTCTGACCAAGGCAATCCAGAATTCTCCAAAAGGTATAAAATATGAAGGCTAAATAATATTTGTGCATATTAGTGATTTTATTTTTGCCAGCCACAAGGGAAGTAGCTCCCAGCAACTGAAACATGGTGTTGGAAAGAAGTATAAAGAAAGCACTTTGTGCTTCTAAAATCAAAGGTATAGCACAAGACAATTGACATCCACCTTGATCCTAATAAATGCAGACCCCTTCTGGCAACCTTACAGAACTCATCTGCCAAACAGACCAATCTGTATATTTGCATCAGTTCATATTCAGCTGTGGACTGTAGCTATGGGAGCTGCAGAGTAAATATGGAACATGCACAGGAAGAGGATACCTAGAATTTCTCTCATGCTGTAGCCTTTTCCTGTATGGAAGTATCTTGCAGTGGTCCTCAGTGAAGAATGCATGTGGAAAATGTCCTAGGAAGACTGACTAGCTAATTGCACCTGTCCTCTAAAACTCACCAGCAAATATTATTATGCTCATGGCTCTCCATCATGACTCTTTCTTTCTTTTTTAAAAAATTAAAATTTATTAATACATTCTAAAACAAAACATGACAAACAGTACACCAAAACAACAATAAATACAGGTAACAACCCAGATAAGGCCCTGAAAATTATAGATAAAAGGTATATTTAGGTATCCTGAAAGACATCTTTCCATAAAATTTTAGCTAAAATTATGGGATGTCTAGAGACTAAATCTTGCTGGATGTATTCAGTAAATGGGTGCCAAATCTTATGAAAGGTCAATCCAGAGTGTAAGCCTCTGTTGTTATTATCTGCCATTTTCCCCATAAACCATTAAATACATGGACTCATTTACCATTTAAAACTAGGTCCATTACTTGAATACTATCAAGTTGGTCCATCAATGGTACCTCACCCCAATCAAACTGGCTCGTATGTCTACCAATGCTAATCCCAAATGCTGGAGGGGTTGTGAAGTTAGGGGAACCTTTGTACATATGTGGCTGGATTATCCCTTAGTGCATGAGTATTGGACAGAAATTTTACAACTGATCTTCAAGATCACTAAACAAAGTATACAATTATCACCACTCCTGCTCCTGTTCTCCATTTTTTGTGAATGAAAGTAAAGCCCTGCAGCATAAAGAACTTATTAGTTTGCTTCTGGATGTTGCCAGGCTTGAGATAGCCAAGAACTGGAAAACTGGAAAGTTGAATATTGCAGGATGGTGGACTAGATTCTGGGACTTGTGGTTAATGGAGAAAATGGTCATGACTCTTTCTTGTGTACTTCCACTCTGCATGTATCTGGCAGCAGACACCAGCTCTTCTTTTTATGTTACGCCTCGGTACCATAGCTTGACAAGGGAATCACATTGACTGGAAGTGAATGGAAAGTCTTCCCATGTGGCTCTTACCCAGCAACAGAGAGTGGAAGCTCCATGACCACACGGGCACGTGCTATCAGTGGGGCCAACCCAGGCTGCTCCGAGGTCCTGAAGGCAAAAGCAAGAAGTGAGAGATGCTAAGCCAAGGTAGTGTTTACTATCATCATGCCAATCTGCCACCTTGTCTTTCCCTTTGATGACTGTCTAACATTTCCTGTACATTCCTCACAACCCCTGACCTGATGAATCTAATCTCTACAGTGTCCTGCAAACACACACACACACACACAATTAAGGGATTTTCAAATAATGAACAAACCCAAGTTGCTCAAGAATTTAGGTTTGGCCAGCTGACCTTGAAATACCTTAGATCTGGGCTATCATCAGCAAAGTTGACTTCATTAAATTGCCTAGGAGATGGGGGTCTGCAAACCTGGCAGAGGAATTCTTGCAAGATAAATCCTTTGATTTATCTAGCAATTTCAGCTCTTGGGAGGAAGAGGAGTAATACTCACGTGCTAAGTTTTAGCTCCACTTCCAGCTCTGTGGTCTCCAAGGTAATGCCAAAGGTGCTGAGAACAAGGTAGAACCGAAACTGAGGGGAGAAACAGAAAGGGGTAGGGGGTGAGGAATTTGGAAATAAAAAATGTGATGAAACATAGACAGTTACTTTTATGGAGGTGATTATGGTCTTGGTCACTCTGTACGTCACCTGTGCTCCACGTTTCATGGGGTTCCCAAGCTCACATTCAACATAGGAGGCATTTTGGTTAGACATACAGGCTGGGGCCTTCTCCTGTAAAAGATAAGGTTATTGATCATATGTTTGCAGAGGCTGTATATTACTGTATGCTGCCGCAAATGAAATCTAAATGTGGTGCCATGTGGTGTGAGTAGAACAAAGAACTATAAATTGTGGTTTAACCTGCATCAAGTAATTTCCTCCCCTTACCTTAGAAAAAATGGCAAAGACTGAAGCAACAGAAGGATACAGAAAATGTGGGTAAATGAGGTATAGGCAGTAGCTCTATGAGATGCTGTCATAAACTGCCCAGTCTCTACCTTTTCTTCAAAGCATAGGAAGCAGGACTAAACAATTGAATCGTGCAATAGAACTGCAAACAATGTAAGTGCTACCAGCCACCAGAACTGTAACATCTTTTGGTTTTCTCCATTACCAGTGCTTCTTTAAAAATTGGAGCACAGCCATGCTTTCTCTTCCAACACCAAGAATGCAATTTGACACCACTTTAACTGCCATGGCTCAATGTTGTGGAATCCTGGGATTTGTAGTTTGTTGTGGCACCAGAGTTCTCTGACAAGGCTAAACATCTCACAAAACTACAAATCCCAGAATTCCATAGCATTAAGCCATGGCAGTTAAAGAGGTGTCAAACTGCATTGTTTCTGCAATGCAAATGCAGCCTGAGAATCCTCAAGCCTAGCTGTGTAGGCTTCCAGTAGCCACATAATATTCAAGGCCTTTGGCCTTTGCAAATACACTGCCCTCTATTGTGCTCTTCTACACTGGAATCTTCAGTGCATCCCACCACATGGGACCATTGCCAGCAACCCAATACTGCTACCTACAGTTCCACCTGGCAGAATCTATTCACACCCCTATAAAACTAGCATGGTAACACACATGTGAGGAACAGAGGCTTTCAAGTTTCAACTGCAACTATGCTATCTCTGACAGTATTCCTATTCCACAGTCTCAATTATTAATGACCTCACATTAGGAGTGTAGAGCATATTCAGAGAAAAAGAATGTTTTGACACATCAGGATGCCCCATCAAAAAATTATCACCTGATGTGTTTCGGCACATCAGCACACCCTGTCAAAAAATTATCAACTGTAAGATAGTTTGCCCTTGCAGGAGAACAAAAAGATCAGCACTTTTTTTGTCAGTATCTACAATAACAAAAAACACTGGCTTTTGTGCAAAGCACATTTACAACATTTATGCAAAGGAAGTAGCAGAATGGGGGGGGGTCAAAAAGTGCACAGATTATTGCCATTTTGCTAGTGGGGTGAAAACTTTTTTTCCCCATTTTCACATACAAGAACAAAATAGGTGAAGCTGTGCATCCCTTCTCCACATGACAATTTGAAGAGCCAGTCCTTCAAGTTCCACTCAGCATTCCCCACCAGCCTCAAATTTATCCTTTCCGGAAAAGGCCTCCTTTCTGGAAAAATAATTCTGAATGCCATCAGCAATCATCCTATGCTACAGCAATCACCCAGTCCCACAGATCAGCTCTTCCCTTTATTCCTTGCCACTGGGATATATTGCAACAGATTCCAAAACATACCGTGGCATTGTAGGGACGCATAGCAGAATAAGGCAAGACAGGTGGCAGAAAGACAAACAGCATGGCTTCATGAGCATCATCTCCATCCTGCTGTGGGTGAGCAGTATCTGAAGGAAAATTGGTGATGAAGATCTCAAGGGCTACTACTTTTTGGTCACTCATGGAAAAAATGTCTAAACCATCATCACCCCTAGAGGAAAGAAATAGAGCCTTTCATGAAAGTCTTGTACTAATAATCACAAACTAGAATAGCTTCAGAGGAAGAACTCTTTGAGCAGGCTAACTCCTTTTAAGAGTACATAATGAGAGAAGTGACACCTAGTTGTGTACTGGTATATTGTGAGGTGCAGTCACTCATCATCGTGGTCCCCACAGCCATGCCCCCCAAAAGAAGGCAAAATTGATGGCAACTGTGTTAATCCAGTTCAACAATAGTTTTAGCTATTTTTGTGTGCATCTCTAGGGCTTTTGTACAGCAAACTGGTCTTAACTACCCATTCAAGACTAAGTCACCACAAAACAGCACTGTATTAAACAGAGCTAGCTCACAACAATACACACATTTAGGAAAAATCCTCTCTGCCCCCACCCAAAACTATACTGAGGATTTGCAGCTAAGCTCAGATGTGAAAAAGAAGCTTGAGGAAAAGTGTTGGATGATGGCATGGTTCCAGTATAATCAGAAACAAGAACACGGAACTGTGGATGCAAGCTTCAGGAAAAGAGATTCCACCTCAACATTAGGAGGAACTTCCTGACAGTGAGGGCTGTTTGACAGTGAAACAAACTCCCTCAGAGTGTAGTGGAGTCTCCTTCCTTAGAAGTCTTCAAACAGAGGCTGGATGGCCATCTGTCAGGGATGCTTTGATTGTGATTTCCTGCATGGCAGGGGTTGGACTGGATGGCCCTTGTGGTCTCTTCCAACTCTACGATTCTATGAAAAAGCCACAGCATTTTGACTCTGCAAGTCCTGATTTCACTGCAGACATGACAAAAACAGTTCATGTCAGCTAAATCTAGAGGAGGGTCTCAACCTTTTGCATGTTAAGGCTGACTATAGCAACATCCTTTTATATAAACCAGAATGCTGAAATGGAATGTAATGGACAGCCACTTGTATTTTTGTTCACTGATAACTACTGTGTATTCTGTGCAACACCCACATTGTCAGTGCTAAATAAATGCCAAGTAATAATAATATACTAGGTTCAAAAGAGAAGCCATATCCTGCTCATACCTGGGCAGGGGATGGAATAGAGCATCATCAATGCGAGAACTGAACTTATAGCTCAGCTGCAGGTTGCTTTGACAAATCTTGTCCTCTCCACATCCCTGCTTCAGGAAATTCACCTGTAGGAAGAACACAATGCCCAAAGATGTGGAGGATTAAAAAAATGGAAAAGGTGATGCAACTCCAAAGGTATTGCAGAAGGGTTTGTGATAGAGTCAAGGGCTGGCTCAAGATGCAATATGGAACTCCAGCTCATGCCCAAAGGATCATACTCATTCTCATAACACAAGGTATAGGTTGCATGAGCCCCAGTTTTACTTCTCCTATCCTACTGTCATTAGTTATAGAATGAGACAAGGAAAGGGAGAACTGCCCTAATTCATTCATGACTGCTATGCTTATTACCTCTGTCCTCTGAGTATTTGGTGGCAGGGCATTTAGCACAGGCAACAGTGGCCCCAAAGTGGCTCCCGAGGTCTGGCGTCTGTTGCGTGCATGCTTGATGTTGTAGCTCACCAGCACAACTATGGGGTGCAGCTTGTCACGGACATGATCCTGCAATAGAAGACATCAGTTTAGTAATAGGGAACTCTTTTTCTCCAAGAAACAGGTTTTGAATAGATTTCACCTAATGCCAGTCACGTCCCTGCGTCTTTTTCTTCAGAATGGCAGGAAATGCAAGCTGTGGGGTTTATGGCCAATATTTCATGCAGAATGTGGTGGCCAGTAACAGAAATGGTGCGGGAACTTAATGGTGAGAGTAAATCCATAATGGTAAAATCCTAAATACAAACAGTTCACAGGTTCACTATTATTTAGTTCATGTATAAAAATTAAATGTGTACCAAGTGCTTGTTGGCACTAACAGAGCAGAGCAAAGACAGAATAAAACGATTTCCTATTGATCAACTAGATGTGTTTTTAAAATGTATCTCCAGAAGTTATAATAATTTTTTTAAAAAAAATCTAGAGAGATGTTTTGAAATGAAAGCTAAACATTCTGAAAGATAACTTATTTTCTAATGTCCCTTTCAAACTGTTGGTTTAGAGTGATGACAGACACATGGCAACTATATAGGTACTTTGGGAAGTGGTGATGTGTGTGTGTGTGTGTGTGTGTGTGTGTGTGTGTAGCAATAGCCATAGCAAATATAATTTAAATTTCTTGTCTATTTCTGAACAGCAATGAAACCTTCAATGGGGGAAGTGCCAGAATAGCATTTCTAGTCCTGCTACAGGAGAAAACTAAAGCATGGAATCTGAAGCAAGGGTGGGGTGGCTAGTACTAGTACCATAATGTTCATGATAACTCTCAGGTTCTCTTACTCCTTCAAGCACAGCTTCTTCCATATAGCTGAGCTAGAACTGTTCTGGCTGGCTGACACTGAGAGACTGACCATCTTTCAATAGCTCTCATGCTCTGGTGTGGAGACCCACCTTCATCTGCATTGTGGCCTTGACACAAGAACGAACATGTTGTTGAGGCAGCTGCACTGTTCCTGAGTACTGATGCTCGGGATCAGTGGTCTTCCGGTTGTGGAAGGTGAATCTGGGAGTCTGGCGTAATTCCCGGTGGTCAGCATCAGCATCAAACGTGTATTCAAGTGCTAAAGGAAGGAGTGGATACTATGAGTTTGGGATTTGGGAAAGGCTGAGAGAGAAAAGATAGAAATCTTCTTCTGTTGGTGCCAAGACTGAGGCCAGTTGCTTAAATGGGGCTCCTTTGCCTGGCATTAAGGGGAACATATGCTAGGCTGACTCAAGACATTTTTGCTGCCTGAGGCAAAGGATAGGATTGTACCTCCTCTTTCTTGTTCCACATATAGAACCAAATTGACTTGGCAGTGGGAAACTGTTCACCACATTTGAAGCAGAAGACTAATTTTGGTGATAGAAGATGGGCCTCGTGGCACACAACAACTTTATCCTATAACAAAAGTGTGTGGCTTTTCCCCTGACATAGTGATATCAAGGACCTTAGGACCACTAAGTAGAACTGACTATAGAGCTGACTATGGTGTGGTCCAACCAATACTCACTGATGGGTGGGCTGTAGCTTGGAGGGTTGGCTGTGTAGCTGAAGCAGGCTCTCACATCCACACTATGGAAGGAAACAGACAAGGAGGCTCACTCAGCAACTGAAGTGAATTAGCATGGGGATGCCCCCTCTCCCTTCTCCAGGGTTCAATGGGATGGCAGTCTCAGCTTTTTGAATTTGTCATGGTGAAGATGCCATTCCCTTCTACCAGCTACTCTTGAATTAGGATAGGCAGGGATAGTGAATTTTCATTGCCCCAGAACAGAAGAGGCCAGTATGTCAGATGTGCAGTATTAGATGTGTTCCCAAAGAGTGTGGCTGCACTGCAGTGTTGTTGCATTCCACAATCACTGAGTTTTCAAAAGCTCTGTTTTAAATATGAACAATAAGGTGTCCAAAATCACTGGGCAGATCTATTCTGGTGAAAACAGCTCACCCAGAAAGCCACAGAGATGCTAGACGGGTATCATAATGCTGGTTCTGTTCACTGAGTCAGATGTATATTTGCATGCACTGTCAATGCATGAGACCTGAATCCTATTAAAATAAATTAGAGGTCCTGGTTCCCCATACTGACCCTCAATTATAACTAAGCACCCCTGCACTTGACTCTGAATTTCAAATATTTTGATACAGGTGGGCATATGTTTGAACTAACCCAGATAGGCTGCGCCACAGCACCATCGCCGGCCATGCCAGAGGACTGAGAGCAGCGCCTTCCCACCTGCACCAGAGCTGCCTCCCCCACCAGCACGGCAATATTACCCAGTCCCTTTCCTTTTTTAAAAACCCTTGCAGCAATGAGGCTTAGAATCTTGGTAGAGCTTGTTCGACTGGGTCTGCAATTCAAATGAATTATGAGAACACTCCTCAGATTTGAAGGAGATGAATGGAAGGATTAGAAACTTTGCCACCGCTCCAAAAATTTGGAATGACCTGCCGGAAGAGATCCACCAATTATCCCCACTGGAGGCTTTCAAAAAGACAACAAAAACCTTTCTCTTCCGGCAGGCCTTCCCCGATTGATAATACCCAGAACAGATTGAATCCGCCCTTTCCATCACCTTTTCTCATTCGTGGATTGTGTAATAATTCTGATGCTTTGTTATATATATTTTAACCGTGTTTTTACCATTTAATTTCATATTTGGGAGGAGGGTTGAGCTAGCGTCTTGTGGGTTTTGTTGTTTTTATCCCTGTGTATTGTATACATTTTGCTGTTACCCGCCTTGATCCCCAAAACGGAAGAGGCGGGAGATAAATAAATATTTCATTCATTCATTCATTCATTTTCCTTTCTGCTCACCTTAATTCCTTCTTGGAGTTCAGAAGAGAAAGTTTTGACGTTCTCTAGTGTTTAAAATTCATCCCAGCAGAGCACGTGTGGACATCACTTAGCCTTCCAAGGCCCGCTCCCAAAAATCATAATGCCAAAATTCAGCAGAAAATCATGCCACCAAACCTTGTTAATAAACCACTAAGCCATTAAATCATACAATTCTTATTCCAAGGGGATTGTCATGGTTTTCCACCATACAAACCTGACATGATTTGCTGCCAAATTTTGGTGGCACTGCAGCAGGGGATATAACCTATGAGGAGTTGGAGGGGGTATAAAATTGGCCTCCAAGCCTATCACAGTTGTTCACTCTTTGCTAAATCAAATATCTACCTGGGAGTGTTAAAAATACACCAGTTTCCTTTTGTAGCCACGTGCATTAAGCTTATGGACAAAAGTGCCAGTGTATCCATGAAAGCATAGCTTGACATCAGCTGAGAAAGGGGATAGGAGGAGATGCAGAACCAGGGAAGTTCAGTGATGGAAGAAGAGAGATTTTTCTTCCCCTTACCAGATGCCCTCAAAATAGCGGCAGTTCATGTTTTCCAGATCAACATTCTGGGGGTAGACGGTGATATTTCTGGAGATATGGATGACAGGTCGGGATCTAGAACAGATATGGGATATTCATAAGAGAGTGCACCAGTTGTAGACAATTGGAGCCTCATGTCTGGTAAAGTAATAGGCAGTGGGATCCTAAGTTATATCACATTTTTCTTAAGATGAAGGTTATTTTCTCAGTGCTCAGGAATCCCAAGAGAGCGACCAAGACACACGGAAAAGCTCTCAAGTGTAATAACAAAGTAAAAAATTTAAAAAGCAAAGTGTTACATTGTTTTTCCTATCTCCCCTTCTCTGGTTTTCTATACCAAAAGAGCCCCAGGTCCCTCCACCATTCTGTCAAGTTGTTTCCAATATCCATTACAGCTGTAGCAAAAAGGGAAATGCCATAAACATCTAAAACACAGTCATGGTACAATCCCAACAGCAGATGCCTTCTGCAAGCAATTACTTTTGCATAAAGGTGTGGCTGTTACTTTGGTTATTTCGATTGCCATCCCTTGGTACTGACATAACTCATAAGATTCTTGATAAAAGTTCCCCCAGGGTAACCAATAGCCTTGAGAAAATTCTTTAGGTAGTCCACTGGTGTGTCATATAATCAGTTTCAAACAGTGGCCAGGACACAGATATAGAAGAAGAGGTATCTGAATGATATGGGGAGGGCAGATAGGCTCTAGTGGCTGGGACTATGGGGATACCAGGTGACCCAGATACCACCCAGTTTGTTGAAGCAAACTGTAGGTCTTGAATTGCCACTCCAGGCTAGACCTACTGTTGCCTGGCCTCACTGTATGCAGCTGGTTCTGCTCTAATCCAGGTGTCTCCTCTTACCCTGTCACAGTTCTCTAACACAATATCCTACAGATGTTGTAGACTACAGATATAGTCTAAATGTAGTTCAACTCCCATTATCCCCAACCAGGACAAGATGAGAGGATTTCACAATAAAGGAGGAAGACCACTAGTTTATAAACTTAATGGTTAAAAGAGAAAGCTGTACATTATGGCAGGGATGTGGAAATATGGTTGGGATGAGAACCAATAGGGTGAGTTGATGGGTTATGGTTTCCATTATGTAAAATGATCAATGAGGATTTACCTCACTCTTGTTCCTTTTTTATGCTTACCTGTACAGCACAACTGTGTCAGCAAGTGATCCTACAAGAAGATCTGGGTACATATTTCCATCAATATCCAAACCTCCAGAAAAGGAGTAGCCAAACATCTTAATGCCAACACTCTCTCCAGTCAGGATCTGCAGTAGATAAAGGGGCAGAACAGGAGAGTAGCAATCAATAAGATGGGAAACTCATTGTGCAGGAAGGGGAAGCACACAATTCTCAGAGAGGAAAGGAAGAAAGACAGCAGGGGCATCAAGTTTCCCAAAATACACATACACCCCAACTGCAAGGCAGGGGAAAGGGGTAGACAGACCTGAGCAGGTTTGGTGACAAATCCCAGATTACTGCCATGATATATATAGACCTTGCCATCACCATCCAATGGGGCTCCAACTGCAAAGTCTGGAAAGAAAGTAATAGTCCACTCACCCCAAGTGCCTCTTTCTACCTTCATCTTTCCTGGTAGCAGAATTTTACAGACATGACATAGCTGCTGTTGTATGGTTGTACCAGGTGATTAAAAAAGAATGGTGCATAACCATAAGAACAACTTTACTTTTGCACCAATTGTTTTTAAATCACCCAGTACTTGATTGCTACAGGCCCACATGATGGAATCAGTCATCACCATGTTACGGAAGTATGCGAAAGCAAAAACAGCTCTGACAGCTTTGAATACCTTCTGCCCATATTTTATGCACAGCTAGCCTAATTTCAGTCTCTTACACACAAACCTAAACTTCATAATCACAGCAGAGTACAGAACATGCACACTCTTTCCCTTTACTCTTCCCTGTAAACTAGGACAGCACAAAATACAGACATATTCCTAAGATCATCATACTCTCTTACATTTCTTTCTGTCATACACACTAAAGTTCTGGGTTCCTCAAGATTGCCAATGTGGTTCCTCCTGCCTGATCCCAAGAACTAGCATCTACCACAATTCTAGAGACAAGAGATCCCCCCAACTGCCTCATCCCCAAAGCAGCAGACCCTCACAGTTCTCTCACCTTGGAAGCCATCTTGGTTGAGGTCACCAAGAGCACCCACTGTGATACCAAACATGGAGTCATAGGAGCCATTGAGACGTACAGGGATGACATTTTTCAAGCGCTCTGCCTGGTTGATGTACACATAGACTGCACCTCCAATCCCTTCCTTGCGGTCAAAGAGATTTGGTGCCCCCACCACCAGGTCCTTCCATCTAGAAATAACAAGTTGTAAGTGGGGTTGCCATAGAAATACCTATTGGTCTCATAGTACAGCCATCATAGGGGTTATACCAAATACTCAACCCAGAGTAAATTACTCATACAAAACCAACAAATATGTACAACTGCTCCACTGTGCCTTAAGTCAAACCTGCTACCACAGGCCTATATAAAGTCCACCTCAGGTCTCACAAGATGAAGGCCTCTCACAAGACTTCTGGGCTCCCATGAGATCCCTAATCTTGTGAGGGTCTGGAAATTTCACAAGATGCCTCCTCTCACAAGACTTGAGGTGGCTTTTATATAGGCCTACCTCAGATTGACAAACTGGAGTGTGTCTAGAGGAGGGCAACCAGGATAGTGAAAGGTCTGGAAACCATGCTATGAAGGGTGGCTTAGGAAACTGATGAGGCCCCATTCATACTGGGGTAAAAGACATGGAGGGAACTGGGATGATCCGGATGCCCCTCCCCCGAATCGCTCCGTTAGCAAGTGCCCACTACAAATTGAAATCAAATGCATTTTGACAGAAATCGAATGCATTCTGTAGATTGGCCGCTGCCAATCAAGCTATCGTCATGGTGACGTTTGCAGGGCATCGGGGGAAGTGTCCTCCCTTTTTAAAGAGCCAGGCACAGGGGTTTCAGCGGCTGAAGCAGGGAGAGAGATGCCTCTCTCTCTCTCTCTCTCTTTTTTAATAAACCTGTGGGCTTTTGGGTCAGATCTGCCCCTGTCCCAGGCAGAGGATGGGATTGCCATGCTTTTTTTTTTATTTTATTTTATTTTTTGCTTTTAAAAGCAACATTAGCTTTCCCTTTGCTTCCCTTGCTGTATCTGCTCAAGAAGACAAATCATTCGCATATTTGCTCCAAAAAAATTGTAAAAAATGTAACATTGATTGTTTGCAACATTTGTAGCTTCTCCCTCTGCAGAAAGCAAGTGCAAGCCTGGCTCCATCTGCCTCTGGAATAGAAACCATGCGCATGTTCGCTCAAAAAAAAATTGTTAAAAATGTAACATACATTCTGGAATAGAACCAATGCGCATGTTCGCTCAAAAAAAAATGGTTAAAAATGAAACATACATTCTGGAATATAAACCATGCGCATGTGCGCTCAAAAAAATTGTTAAAAATGAAACATACATTCTGGAATATAAACCATGCGCATGTGCGCTCAAAAAAATGGTTAAAAATGAAACATACATTCTGGAATATAAACCATGTGCATGTGCGCTCAAAAAAAAAAAAATGAAACAGACTCTGGAATAGTAACCATGCGGCATGTGGCGGCGCAAAAAAAAATTTGTTTAATGTGAAAGGGGGGGTTGCCTGACATGAGCTCCGTTCATGACCTGATTTTTTCCTCCTGCAAGGGAAGGAATGCCCAGCGACAGAGGGCTTTGGGCAGGGGATGCAGGGAAAAGAGGCTCCTAAAGAATGCCTTCCCTTGCTCCCTTCTGCCCAGGGCTCTTTCTTCCTCCCCCTCCCCTCCGATGAGGGGAGGAAATGCCTTGCCCTTTGCCCACCCTCTGGCCTAAATCCCTCCCTCAATTTGCCTCGATCGTGATCGAGGCCAAAGTTCTCATTCCCAGGACCCGGGGTTTTTAAAAAGAAACGGTATTTGCGCCGATTTCAAAAGACCCGCGCTAGGGGCCATTTAACACGGAACGGGTGTGCAAGCCCCGGATTCGCTTGTGTGAGATTCGGGGTGAGTAGGAACTTCATGTGATTGAATCGGTTTCAAAACCGATTTTTTTTGTAATGTGAATGGGCCCTGAATAAGTTTAGCCTGGAGAGGAAAGGGTTGAGAGGTAATATATTGACCATGGTTAAATATCTGAAAGGATGTCATACTGAAGAAGGAGCAAGCTTGTTTTCTGCTGCTCCACACACTGAGCAATGCATTCAGATTACAAGAAAACAGATTCAACCCGATCACTAGAAAGAACTTTCTGCAGTAAAAGCTGTTTGCCAGTGGAACACACTCCCTCTGAGTGTGGCGGAGTCTCCTTCTTTGAAGATTTTTCAACAAAAGCTGGATGGCCATCTGTCAGGAGTGCTTTGATTATGTGTTCCTGCATGGCAGAATGAGGATGGAATGGAAGGCCCTTGGGGTCTCTTTCAACTCTATAACTCTATGTGTATCTGACAGTCATAGAAGGGCCAATTCCATTTTGTTGTTTAAAAAATCTGGCAGTCCTAGCTGGGGGACCTGAACCAGCTCTCAGCAGGCCTGGGAGTGAACCAAAGAACTAGACAGGACACTGAATTTTCAACCTCTGACCACTGGACATTCTGCTTAAACCACAATAGACACCTGAAATTTCACCATGGTACAATCCTCACTTTTTGAAACATCTCCTTGCAGTTGAAATAACTAGAATGTTATTTGTTTGTTTTTAAAGTCACCTGAAATTCTTAAGCTGTTGTTTTCTGTTCCCAATACTGAATTCTACAACTGTTTTTTTAAATAATGTATTAACTTATATAAGTATTACAACATTCAGATCTCTCTCTCTCTCTCGCTCGCTCCATTCTCTTGCCATCTTAGTTAATGAGCCAAATATATGTCACTGTCTATCACTATACATCTTACAATAGTAACAACTGGGTTATATATTATTTTACAGTTCTTCAATGTTGCAATAAAGTTGTTGTTTTTACAAATTTTATAATCCCACCATTCTTCCAGAGAGCTCAAGATGGTGTACAAAACCACACTGAGTCTCACTTTGGGGAGAAAAATAAACCATACATCAAATAAATAATCATCCATATTTTGTCTTCACAGCAACCGCAAGAGGTAGATGAGAGATGGCAACTCAGTGAGTTTCACAGTTGAATGGGAATTTGAACATGGAATCCTGGCATTTCGTCCATTAAATAACATAATGTGGGTGGTATATCAATGTAAAGCCCAGGCAGTCACTTAAGGAAATAATCTGAGCCTTGCACAACCTATATTCCTTGGTCATCAATGTTGGAGCAATTACTAATAAGAACACTAATAGCTTCATAATTTATGCTCACAAGCACCCAATGCTACAGTTCCAGACTAGTATCTGAAACAAATAATGTATCCATATGCCATTCAGACAGAGGGTTTTCTGCCTCTGTTCCACATTGCTCACCCATCGTTATTTAGATCCACCACAGCCACAGAATAGCCAAAGGAAGAGGTGAGCTTCTCCCCCTCCAGGATAACTTCAGGAACCAGGCGGTTGACATTGTCTCGTTTCAGGATCACCACTGCTCCGGTATGATTGGCTCGGGGTGCCCCAGTTACAAAACTCAGCTCATCCTTCCTGATAAGCCCCACTCCAGAGTCCAGAGAAAATCCTAGAACAAGAGGAAGGTATGTTAGTCATGAGGGGTGTTTCTGAGCACAGTGCTAGTATTAGCAGCTGTTTGAGTCCTAAAATTACAAGATGAGCTTCCAAATAGGCAGATTGCTTCATCTCTTGAAACAATTGATTCTGGCTCTTGATTGTGAATTCAAGGCACATATGCACACATTTCACATACATACATGCACAAGACACTTGTAAGCACCACAGTGGTTTAGAAAGTGTTTTGTTTGCATGAAATAATGAAAACTGAAAGTTCACATTTTGTTTCAGAATGGCTTAAACCACTTAAAATTATATGTGACTAAACAAATTTTCCACGTTGTAGGCAGACTGATAAGACCCCAGCTCTTCTCACATCTTTCCCAGGCTGAGTGGGTGCCCATAGTCTATAGCCTGTCATCAGCTGCCTCTTTCATACTGTCACACAAAACTAATATGTGACCAATTTATGAATACCTCTAGTCAGGAACAGGGCAAATAGGGATCACTCTGGCAATGGTACAAGCTCTGGCTAAGGTTCCCACCTACATTTCAGTGATGTGCTACTGCCTGTTCCCTGCCCTTAATGAAACAAGAGAATAGGGAGCATATGTTCTGAAGTGCACACTACTGCAATGCCATTTCATACTTTAGACTTGCCTTGTAGCAAGTCACAAAGGTTGGCTAACCTAACAGATGTGTCATCAGATGATGCTTTGGAGTGAGAGTTCAGTTTGTGCCATCAGTGGAGTGGTGAGTCTGCACCAGGTTTTAATATGCATTTTAAAGATGCCGTGCAAAGTCATGAACCTGTTTAGGGCATGGGTTTAGCATCTAAATAGCTTCTTGAAAGTTTGAAGCAGACTCACTCCCGCACTGCATGGAAGTCACCATCCAACACTATGTACTGTTGTCACTTTGGGCAATTTAGTATCAAGCAATGAGCTACCAGGTAATGAATATCCAGGGGTAGCTGTGTTGGCCATATAGCAAATCCAGTAACAACAAAAATCCCCAAACAGTAATACCTTTAACATGCATATTGTGTATTTAGGTTGGCCCAATAAAGGTATCACTAGTTTGTTGGATTTCAGCTAATGAATGAACTACCTTGCTTAAAAGAAGGAGTGCTTTCCTTGGCCAGAAATTGGGAATTATACACTTGAGAAACAGGGTATCAACTTGGCTAATTTTTAAATTATGGGATTTTTGCGGGGTGGCTAAGCCAAAAAAATTGGTTTTAAAAGCTGGACTTCACACAGGGTACTGGAAAGTTACTTCACATTTAAATGAGAATATTGGAGATAATCTCTTTTGGAAAAGGAAACCATCTTAAACAGCTAGAGTCAGGGATGTACTTCCCTCAGGGCACCTCTCTCCCTCCCTAAGTTAGTTCAAAACAAATAATTTGTTTTTTAATTGTTCTTTTTATGTGAAATGATGCATCAGCAGTCAATGCTCATAAGCTCTGCTGATAGCCTTGCTCTTTGCCTTTTGTCTTCTTCCCAGTGGAGGACAAGGAACTGGGAGAAGGTACAGGAATGAAGGCTGGACACTGGCCAGGAATGTATATACTATTTCTTATATAAAAGTTATGCATCCTTCCCATGGATCCAGCAGTAAAAAGGCTGGGGAGTAGCAAACTGAGTGGTGGAAGATGGTCTCTTTTCTGAAAGCTATAAAGAAGGAGGGCTCCCAGAAATGATACATGAGTCTCTTCCGAGAAATCATTCCTTTTAACATAGCTGGAAATGAGACCCCTGCAGTCCTTCTTTTTTTTCCTCAGCCCCCTACCCCAGACACCTGGATTCCATTCACCTAGTCCAGGGGTGGGCAAATGGTAGCCTGCTAGATGCTGCTGGAGTACAATTCCATGCTCCCTCACCATTCGTTATACTGGCTAAGACTAAGCAAGTTGATGGAAGCTGCAGTCAAATAATATCTGGAGAGCCACAGTTTGCCAACCCCATTACCATAGCCCTAACATGGGCCTTAAACCATAAAGAATAAATGAAAGGGGATCAAACAAGTTCAAGGACCCTTCCAGAGCTCTCTGATTGAATCTATACTGCAAAATTAATGTAGTTTGACACTGCTTTAGCTTCCATGGCTCAGTGCTATGGAATTCTGAGATTAGTAGTTTTGTAAGATATTTAGCCTTCTCTGCCAGTGAGCTCTGATATCACAACAAACTACAAATCCCAAGATTACACAGGGTGGAGCCATGCAGTTAAAGCTGTGTCGAACTGTATTAATTCTGCAGAGTGGCAGTAGTTTTTACCCTCTGTTCTGAAGAGACAGTAACAAGTGTAAAATATCTCTTAAATAGCTAAAGGGCGGGGGGGAGGGGGAGGTTGCCCGGCTTCTTTAAAAAGCTGCTTTCAAACACAGGATAAGAATCTGCTCCTAATTTTGGCATGGCACATGTCAGAAGAATGGCTCAGGGCCTATCCAGCTCTAAGTTGTGAGACGAGTCATGATGGACAAAAGGACTGCTAGTATCAAGCAAAGGGGCTCTGCTACTAATATGCCAAAGCAATATGCCATATGGAGAGTGGAAAGGAAAAAATAATAATCTGTGTCTGGGAGCATATCTACAGTTAGCAGTTTGATATCACTGTATCTCTGGGGGTTTGTTTTTTGATAACACCCAGTAGGAACAGAGTCCACACAACCTTATTCTTTGTAGACTTGTTGTAATCCCAGAAGAGTTTGATGCTTTAAAGCAAATATGGGAAGAACATTTACCTCCATAGATGTGGCTGGACTTCATTTCCCATCAGCCTTAGCTAGTACAATCCATGATGTAGGATGATGGGAGTTACTGACAACATCTGGATGACCACTGGATTCCCACCCCTTCATGATAGTTTATGGGGGGAAATACACTGATGGACCATGCAAAAAGTCAAGACCTGTATGATGTAAACTAAGGTCAGACCCTATGAGCACGCTCTCCTAACTTTTAGTAACCAGGAACATTGATGCCTTCATGCAACTGAGCAGAAACATCACAGACATTATGACACAAGCAACAGACAACCACAAAAGGCTACTTTGATGTTTCCCCTCCTGATTTACCTTTTTGTCCATGCTCCCTGAACGTGGTGCATGGTGCATGGTAAAATCTAAACAGCAGTTCTCATTCTAGCACAAACTGTTAACTTTCTTTGCTTCCCCATACTTTAAGGTTGTGGGCTACATCTCTTCAAGACAACTGCTCAGATGGCAGTTTTCATCACTATAATTACTGCTTTGACTTGCAAATTCAAACAGCATTTCTCTATTATCAGTGTATTTCCTAGTAATTACTTTCAATTACCACAAATTTTTATTCCTTAGCTGAATGCAGTATCTTTTATTTTCCTGGTACATTTTGATTTCCAAATCTATATATGCGCCTGCTGTTGCAGTTCATATCATTTTGGGGCAGTGCCTTATGATACAAGCTAGGGTTAACTTTGCTTGCTTTTGCAGCCCACTGTCTATCCCCATGGCATTGCCAGTTCCAGTATCACCTGGTGCAAGGAAGAAGGGATGCAGGGGGCATCCTCGTGATTGCAGCAGCCTCCTCATGAGGAGACCACCACCACCAAGGGGAAGCAGGGCAGAGTGCACTTGGTCTTGTCCTTCCCTGAAATAGCAGTAGCTCCTCATGAGGACCTGCTGCTACTGGAGGGAAGCAGGGCCAGGCACTCTCCCTCCCAGTGTGAGAAGGGCCCAATCGGATGCCACCCCTCTTTTTGGATGTCAGCCAGTGTGGGTCACAGAAGTGCACCCCCTAGTGATGCTACTGTCTGCCCCATGTTTAATTTCTCCCATTATCCAATAAGTCTTCAAGAAAACTGGTCAGCCTCTTTCATCAAAACCTATTTTTAAAAAATGTCTCAGCTAATAAACCTTTTGCACTATTGATGTAAGACGCATTGGAGTCTTCATATGGTCTGCTTTCTCTACCTGGCCGCCATAAAAATTTCAATTCTTTAAAACCTATTTAGTGCTATTATTATACTTTTTCTCCTCATTCTCTCCAGGATGTTAGTACAAGTTGAATCTCTCTTATCTGGAATTCTGAAATACCCCAAAATTCAAAACGTATTTCATGGGTGGCTGAGATAGTGATACCTTTGCTTTCTGATGGTTCAGTGTACACGGACTTTGTTTCATGCAAAAAATTATTTAAAATATTATGTATAAAATTACATCCAGGTTATGTGTATAAAGTATATAAGAAACATAAATGAATTTCATGTTTAGACTTTGGTTGCATCTTCAGGATATCTCCTTATGTACTGTATATACAATTATTCAAAAAAAAAAAAAAAACACTTCTGGTCCCCAGCATTTTGGATATGAGAGACTTAAACTATGCTATTATTCTAAGTTGCTATAATTATATTGCTGTGCTTTTCACTCCATGCTACGTCCTGTATAAAAGGAGTCACTCAAAAAGACTGAAGATGGAGAAAGTGTGTGTGTGCATTTGTGTCCGCACATGTGAGTGAGGTTGAGGGAGGGAGGGAGAGAGAGAGAGAGAGATCACTCCACCAACACAGCATTTGCAGACTAGTGGTTTTATAGCAATCATGCTAAAGTTCTAGAAATATTTTGAAGTTAATGCAATAGTGCTAAATTTCTTTAATTTTTTTCTAAAAGTAAAGTTGCAAAACAGCAGGGGGAGGGGAATGAGATCACATGAGGACATGAACTGGAAGCAAACTGGGGAGGGGTACAAGGGGTACTTCAGCCACTAAAATCTAGACTAACTTCAGTCACCCAGAGGGCCTTTTCCATGGCAGCTCCGAAGCCATGGAATGACCTACCAAAGGAGATCCACAACATTTCTACTCTTACAGTCTTTAAGAAGGCTCTTAAGACGGATCTCTTCTGGCAGGCCTTCCCTACCTAGTTCCACTCCCCATTTACTGTGACTTATGTCACTCTGTCCACCAATTCTTCTCTTAAATTTAATGAGAAGAATTAAATTTAAATTAATTAAAATAAAATCCTTGCCTCAACAAGAAGAGCCCTCCCTCCATCCTGTCACCATCAGACCTGGAAGGGAGTGAAAAAGAGAGGCCCGATTTCCATCAGGCCTAACTGTGAATGTACAGTCTGTCCTTGCCTTACGCGGGGGATCCGTTCCGGATCCCGCCGCATAAGGCGAATTCCGCCTATGCTCGAGCCCCATTGGAAACAATGGGGCTCGTGTGCGGCAGCATGGCGGTGCGGGAGCACGCGGGGCGCAACGGACACGCGCCCATTCAGTTGAATGGGACGCGCCGCCCCTTCCACCCCGCACACGCCCCGCGGCTTGAGCGCGTATGCTCAAGGCCGCATATAGCGCGCCCGTGTACTCACTTCGCTCTCTTCAATTTTATTGTATTTTATTTATTTTTTGCATTTTATTCTCTTTATTTTTATTGTTTTAATCCGCCCAGATTCCTTGTGATTGGGCGGGCTATAAATTATTATTATTATTATTATTATTATTATTATAACAAGGGAGTTGGCCGTACCCATACTGAATGCCACAACCCACATCACAAGCAAGATGCCCACAAATAGACCAAAATAGGATGCCTTTTTATTGTAGGTTTTTTTTTAAAATCAGGATAACATTTGAACCAGAAAAGAAAGCTGAGAAGTGGCTTTCTCCTTGCCTCTTCACATGCTGTTGTAACACTTCCATTTTCTTCCTGAGGAATACAGTTGTAAAAATGTGCCTTTTGTCAAATGATTTTTTCCAGTATGACATAAGATACGCTTTTACGACTGTCTCCTTCCGGAAGAGAACAAACGTGCTTTGGAGCAAGGACGTACCCGGGGGGGGGGGGGGGGTTGGGGGGGTCGGAACCCCCCCTATCAGGCCCTGGGGGCATTCAAGCTCCTTCCTCCCCCCTCCCCTCCATTAAAACCACAGCGAGGGAACAGAGGAAAGACAAAACAAAAGTTCCTCTTTTCCCTCTCCGTGGCTTTAATGGAGGGGGGAGGGAGGAGGGAGGAGGAAGAGAGGGAGGGGGAGAGAGAGAGAGAGAGAGAGAGAGAGAGAGAGAGAGTCCCTATGACTCGCTTTCGTTTCCTTCAGAGTCCGGCTTCCTCCTCCTCCTCCTCCTCCTCCTCCTCCTCCTCCTCCTCCTCCTCCTCTCCTCCTTCCTCCCTCAGGGAGAACTGAAGAAAAGAAGGAAAAGGTGACTTCTAACTTTTAGCTGTTATATCCATGTACAATATAGTAGTATAATAATAATAATATCCCTTACCCAAAATGCTGAGGATTAGATGTATTTTGGAGTTTGGAGTTTTTCAGAGTTTGGTATATTTATATACAGTATTATGTCTAATGGGATATTATACTGGGAGATGGGATCCATGTATGTCTCATATGCATCTCATAGACATAGACTGAAGGTAATTTAATGCACAATATTTTTAAAATAATGTTGTGCTGCTGCATACTGAGCTTCAGCAAAACCCTGAGACCACTATGCCTTGTATAATTCAATAATTCAGTAATTGATCTAAACCTTCAGGATTTCCAAGTTTCCTTGAGTTGGGGGTCAGACCAGATGCTCTCAGGGTTAGTTT
Source organism: Sceloporus undulatus (assembly GCF_019175285.1). Classification (NCBI taxonomy): domain Eukaryota; kingdom Metazoa; phylum Chordata; class Lepidosauria; order Squamata; family Phrynosomatidae; genus Sceloporus; species Sceloporus undulatus. The sequence continues at coordinate 160,049,737 of NC_056523.1, forward strand.
GAGGTTTTGGAAGTCCAGAGAAAGGAGACTCAGGCTCCACTCTGGACATTTCTCCTGAGAATGGACTCATCTTTTCAAAAACAGTCATTTCTGGATTTTTGCAACAACAAAAAAGATGAGGGACTGTGATGCAAAAAGGCAAGAGGCTTCCTTCCAGCCTTGTTTTTTCTCTTTTTTAAAACACAAATAGTATAAAATACAATTAGCTGGCCCTTTTTCAGCATGTCAATGGGGATGCTTTGATGGAGAGTTCCTGCATGGCAGAATGGGGTTGGACTGGATGGCCCTGACAAAGAAGACTAAATGTCTCACAAAACTACAATACCCAGATATTGTTGTTGTTGTTATTTTCTTATATCCCGCCTTTCTCCCAATATACAGACTCAAGGTGGTGATTTTGCATAGCATTAATCTATAGTATATCTTTCTACAATGTAGATGGACACCTCCATTACATAATTTGTTGAGGATGCTTTGACTGGGAGTTCCTGCATGGCAGAATGGGGTTGGACTGGATCAGGGCCCTTCTTGGGGTCTCTTCCAACTCTATGATTCCATGATTCTATAGCACTCTGAGCCTACTGTGATTTTAATAGTTTTTAAATGTATAAAGGTATAAAGTCTTATAATGTAAGCCATGCACTGATGGACTATTGCACTATAATTTTGTATTGATTGATTTTATACCCTGCCTTTCTCCCAAAATAGGATTCTCTTAAAGGGGTTTGTTTAATATAAAAAGAAAGGAACGTATAATGGCTTGGAATTAAAAATTATGGTAGATAGATAGGTCTTGTAATTAAAAAGTGTGTGTGTGTGTCTATCTCAAAATTAAAAATCCCTCTTGGAAGTGGGAATGAAATGTGTGGATGCAGCCTGGGTTCGTAGCTCAACTCAGATGTTGGAATACAGTGTCTCAAAGCATGAGCAGAGTGTCTCTGAGCATGAACAGAGTGGCTGCCGCTCATTGCTTGAGCAGCTGCACTTTGCTTTATCGAGCTGAATTTATCTGATGTAAACACCTTCAGAGGAAAGACTCAGTTTGCATCTGCACTGAAAAAATAATCCAGTTTGATGCCACTTTAACTGCACTTGGCTCCATGTTGTGAAATGCTGGGATTTGTAGTATGTTGTGGCACCTGACAGATGACTCAACTACAGTTCCCAAGATTCCATTGCACGAAGCCATAATGGAAGTTAAAGTGGTGCCATCAAGGTGTCGAGGGTAAACGCTCGACACTCTTTTTGTGTCTTGGGGGGGGCTCTTAGCCTCTCAAAATGGTGGCACTTAGTCTTGACCCCCCCCCTTCCCAAAATCCTGGCTACGTCCTTGTTTGGAGGCATGAGGAGCGGAACAGAAAAAGCTGCTACTCTCCAGCTCTGTTTTGTCTTTCTTTTCTCATGCGATAAGGCATGTCATTGAATGGTGGGGGAATAACAAATCACCAATCTGATGAGGCATTGATCTGCCTTCCATCAGCTCAAGGTACTGTATACTTGTGCTAACTAGCACTAACAAGAGAGGATCAGTAACTGATGAAACTGGTGCAAAATCCATCTCCTTGAAAATTACTGTCTATCCTAATACCATCACAACAATAGTCAGGCATCTCTACTACCCAAGATTTCTGAGCCCTCCTCTGAAGACACTTCCCTCTTCCTTTCAGGCAGCAGGAAGAGGAAGGCAAAAGGGAGAAGTGGCTAGATTTGCTGTCAGGTCACCCTGGGGAGGGGACAAGTCTACCATGTTTCATTCATTCCCAAAACAAAATGCATAATAAAGGAGCCCATCCGCTTCTTAAAACCAAAATGATAGATGTGTCACTAGGGAGGTGCAAATTGCACCAGGTGACACACCAGAGGAGGGTGTTACCCAGAGGTATTGGCATGGCTACTAGGCAAGCGAGAAAGGGCATCAGCTCACTATCCCATTTGTCCAGCACCATACAGGACCCTAAATAGGCCCTCCAGAGACTGCAGCACCGCCCCCCTCAGTAGCGGTGGCTGGGGGGGTACCACACTGGACCCTGAAGACCTTTCTGAGGGGGTTGTCTTCAGGGTCTTAAGCAACTTTCCGAGACCAAGAGTAGCTATGCTAGATTGTGAAAAGGTGCAGCAGGGGCTGCACTGCCACCTCCCTCAGCAGTGGTATGGGCAGGTGACTATGTGTTTGGGGGTGAAGGCAAGGCAGTTTAACCCCCCCCCCCCGAACTTGGTTGCACCAACCTCAGTGACGCCATTGCCGTATCCCCACTTTTTGAAGGAGTACACTCTTAGCATAGCTGTTGTTGCTGTGTGCTTTCGTTTCCAATTCATGGCAGCCCTAAAGTGAACCTAGCATGGGGGTTTCTGGGGCTCAGAGGGTGTGACTCATCCATGACCCAGTGGGTTTCCATGGCTGAGTGGGGAGTCAAATCCCAATCTCCAAAGTCCTAGTCCTATGCTCAAACCACTCAGCACAACTGTACCATTTTCTTTTTCCTCCAGTGATTCAAGCTGGTTCTAAAAATGAGTAAGATAGGGGGTGTAAATATGAGAACATGTGTTTAATGCTCTTATTTATGCACTGGGCAATTTGCCTTCAACTGTTTTTCTGCTTTGTTTGTTATTGTAAAATTTCATGCACAAAAAAATCTCAGCTTTCGTTTCTTAAACAATCAAAATATAATCCAGCCAGATTTAAGCACTTCACATGAAATTCTCTGGGAAAATTAAGCCTGTGGTTGGTTACATTTCTCCCAGCAATAACTGCCTTAAAAGCATTTAACTCTTAACTAGGCCATGTTTTAGGATTCTAGAGCTCTGTGTTATAAGGAACATATTAGTATTAAGAACACTGAAACTCTGTGCTAGCTCATATTTGCCCTTCTTCATGGTATTGTATAAATCCCCTCACAGCCCCCCCCCCACCCCTGCATGTTTCCTTCCATTCTACATATTAGCATTATTGAGGAACATGTAGCCCACAGGGCTCAGCCCCCCCTTCCCCCCCTTTTCCTTTTTGGCTTTATAAGGTAACCAAATTTTAGTGGCAAGCAGGAAAACCAAATGTTTTGTTAATCTCAATGGTTTGGAGCTGTAAATATACACATCTACAGCTCAACATAGATTTTTTTTCTACCCTCATTATATTCCTTCTCAAGCACACACACACAATTAAAACTCTAAAACTGAATTCAAATTAAAGCATACTGATTTAGAAACATGAGGAAAACAAGCAGCTATGAACAAATGCCTTCACTTCTATAGAGCACAAAGCTTGCTTCTTCACAATAAGACAGAATATATAGTATGTTCTCTAAAACAGACATAAGAACTGTTGGTGTTTTTTTTAACTCTTTCCTAAGAGATTTACAGATAGGTTTTAAAAACTCACATACCCAATTTCATATCTGCAACTTTCTTAATAACAATATTACTATGCTAGTTCTTCCTAAGTCAAGCTACACTTGGTCATAATTAAGCCACTTACAGAACTGTTTCTCGTGGATGTCTTCTTCTGGCCACCTGAACAGTTTATGTGGGCAATATCTATTGCTGTTCTCCTTACAGTTGTTCTCCTAATAGTTATGCTTTACTGTATAACAGCCTACTGTTACTCAGCCCTGCAAAACTGAGGATCATAAAAATGGAATTTGGCATTCTAAATCCAAAAATGACCTCAGATTTGCTCCATCACATACAGTTTTTTTCACAGCTTGTTTTGCTATTTCTATGTTGCAATGTGTGACTGCATGAAATGATCCTATAAAGAATTATTTTGCAAAGAGTAAGAAAGGGGCTAAAGTGTTCTAATAGACTTTCTAAACACTTTAATTCATTGATAAAATACAAAAAAAAAACCTCTGTTCAAAAGCTTTAAAAGAAACCACACTGAAACTTAATCAAAGATGAGTAACAACTGAATATATAAAAATATTGAATTTCTGAAAGAACTGTGTGTGTCATAACATTTGCATTGTATTTTTTGAAGTCAGCACCCAAAATTACATTACAAACAACTACAATATTGAAACAGGGTTTTGCATTGCAGGCCTGTGTTATTAGAGCAGCTTTTGCTGTTTGAGAGCAATAACACCCAGGAGTCTTAATTTCACGTATCCTCTGGGCAAGAGGGAGCAGGAGAGTGACAAAACACAACATAAGGGGAAAACAACAAAAAACTAACTAAAAATAAGTACTGAGGGAAGGAGAGGGGCAAGAGGAAGAAACCACTGAGACGGGCACACCAACACCTTACAAACCTAAGTAGCTATTCTGGGCCACATCTCCAACATTCCCGGGGACCCGTTCACTGGGCTCTGGAGTTTTATAGACCAGCTGGTCAGGGTCTGAGCTATCAATGTTTGTCACAAACAATATCCCTGCAAGGCCAATGGAAGGAAAGAGAGAAAGAGAAAGAGGATTAGCAGCATGAGAAACTTTGGCACCCAGGCAGGGAAGCACCACAGAGCATTGGACATAGTCAGAGACTAGCAGGGCTTGGGTCAGACTCACAAACAGTGCCAAAGAGTGGACCTCTTCCAGTCCCACCTATGATCCCCTCTGTGAACAATGGTTTCCCCATGTTTCACTTCTCAAGGTCAAGATAATAAAACACCTGCTTATTGAGGACTCCACAAAAGTGGGTTACTTTTCCAATCTATATCTGTTCAGGGAATATTGATTATATTTATGACTCTGCTTCAAGCTATAATTCTCCTCCCACCCCTGGCTGGGTATAGTTAGCTTCAAGATCTGACTAGCACCCAGCCCTGTGTTGATCTGCTTGATTGCTCTGTAGTGCTTGCCCTGCTGGGCACAACCCCATACCAAGGTAGCTGTTGGCAGGCAAGGGGATGAGTGAGGGGTCCTGGTCCTTTTCTCCCCCGGCTTCATACGGCCCGTCGTCGTAGTGACTCAAATCCAAGCCACTCAGCTCTGCCCGCATAGTCCCTGCCAAACCAAACTCCTGTTAGTGATTGGCAGGAAGGTGGGGTTGTAGGGAGATACCCAGCCTCACAGCACAGCAAGAGACCCATGCCTTTTGGTGAAGAAGTACGTACTTCAGTTTGTCCCCCTATCTCAAATGAGATCTGATGTAGCACCTGATTTATTCAACTGGTTTATTCAGTTTGTCCCTCTGTCTCAAATAATATCCTCCCACTTCCAGATCAGGGTCCTACAAGTGGTAAAGAGGATATACCTATGAAAATCTCTCACACCACACACAATAGATTTGGTTTTCAACAATTCAAACATTTTCCCTGCTCAGTAGGGAGGTGAAGTTCAAAACTGTCACTTACTCCACTAAGCTTTTCCTTGGTGTAGTTGCAAGGGGACAGGGTCAACACAACGACCGGCCAGTGAGGAAGCTATGATACAATCAATGAGCATACCCAGTGTCTCTCCCACCTCAGACAGAGAAGCCTGTCTGACGCTCAGTATTGGTTGTGTTGGGGAAAGGCTGTAGCTAAGGGACAAAGCATATGATCTGAAATGCAGAAGATCTCAGTTCAGTCCCCAACCTCTCTATTAGGGTGGGTAAGGGGTTTCATCTGAACCCCTGGAGAGATACTACCAATCCATCTACCAAGTAGATAAGACTAGTGGAGTGTCTCAGACTCCTGCGTTCCTATTACTGGCAAAGAAGGCATATTTCCAAGGCAAAGATGTGGATATCTCACCATAAAGGCAAGAGTAGTGCCAATGGCTACAATCCATTCATACATTTGGGTAACAGGTAGACCTTCACTGTTCTACTTAAAACTATTGTAGCTTTAAGCTGGGATGGAAAACCCAAGTGGTATCCACTTTGTTTAATACCCCTTGAGCTGGGCACATGTTTGCTTACCCTTCCAGTTGTAGGTGCCAGGTGCTCCAAACAGAATATAATGCCTGTCTGCTGTAAAGCCAGTTGCCAACCCCTGTTGGCAGAAGCCAAAACGATCATGCCCCTGTGGTCGCCCTTCACAAAACTTCCACTCGCCACCATCAGATTCATCAGCAACTTGCAGACCCTCACTGAGCACATAGCAGCGGCCAATTACATCCCTTGTCTCCAAAGGTTCATTGACCCGGTTCCGTACTTCATACAAATGGGCACAGGTCTGGGATGCATGAGAAAGAACAGGACAGAGTGGATTAGAAAGCATATCACTTTGGTATTCAATTCTGCACAAAGCTAATCTGTAAAGCAAGGGTAGGAAAGCCTGAATTCCTCCTAGATTCCCCATTTCCTTGGTTGTCAAATTTGCCACTGTAAAATCACTCTATGAGTGGATAAGGATGCATCTCTCTTCATCAATTGTATTATTTGAGGCCTCAGGTGGAGGTATGCAAGGGTGTTTCCAGATGGAAGTCTCCCAGCACTAACCAATATGAAGACAATGAGAGCTGTTCCATCTTTTCCTCCTTAGTGGATTTTATGTGGAAAGATGGGAAGAGTTGTACAAAAAGACAGGAAGGATACACATGGGAGAAGATACTGTCTGAATATCTCTTCTGATTCTATGAATGAGATACAATAAAAGCCAGGTCAGAAACCACCCAGATAGCATGGCAACCACACAGGAAGCAGACTGAGGGATGTGGGGGGGCAAGGTGTCTCCAACCCAGGGTCAGTCTTGAAGACAGAAGGTGGCACTGAAGCAGAAATCCACTAGACAGGCAGGTTGTGTTGACCAAGCATGGATAGAGGACCAGATTCCTTGCCAGTATATATAGGCCCGTCCAGTCTAGAGGTGTGTCCTTTGCAGGGATGTTGCCCCGAGAAGGTTTGGAGATTGAAGCACAGACAGATGGCTGCACACAGCTCATTTGACCAAGTTCAGCTTCAGACCATGAGACTCCTAATACCCACTCTGGATCCCTTGACACCATGTTTGAATTCTCCTCTATAACAAAAGTCTTCTTCTGCCAAAAGTTTGTATTTTTTGTTAGAAAAGCATACAACACTCCTCTCATATGACATGCACCTGAAGAAATGAGCTGAAGTCCACAAAAGCTTATGCTGGTAGGGCTTGTTGGCTTTAAGGAGCCAAAAAACTTGTTGATTTTTGTTTTAACCTTAGTCAGGAATAATTTGTTCACATGAGTTACCAGAGTAGGACTTTTTTTCACCTTCACCCCTCTCCAGGGTCCTTCAGATTCATTATAATGAGAAAAGGGGAATTTCCTCTCTAAAATGTAGAGATGTTTCAGATAGCATCACATTATTTTGTAAGCTCCTACTTAGGCCTGTTACAGACTGCCAAAATAAAGCTGTTTCGGGTCTCTTTGGAGGTATGCTGTTTAAATGATGCATGGGTCCTAAGAGTCCGGAGGTTGCGCCAAAGCCACACTCCATTCCTAAGCACTGGAGTGCAGCTTTGATGCAGCTTCTGGATTCTTAGGATGCATGCATCATTTAAATAGCATACTTCCAAAGAGACCCGAAGCAGCTTTATTTTGGCAGTCTGTAACAGGCCTTACATGGCAAAAATGGGGGAACATACCCCCTTGTACCTGAGAGGAGTGTGTGCAATACAGAAGAAGTAGCCTCCCCCGCCCCCGAACATTTTATAGCAAGCAAAGGGGTCCCATCTCCCACTCTAAAGGGGAGAGCAGGATACAATTATTCTTAGCAATCCAGGTCCAAAGGGGTTAAACAGAATGACCACCCACCCAGCCAGCCATGGCCACTGACCACAATCTTGCCGCCGGGGCCCTGACTCTTGACGGTGACTCCCAGCCATTGGTTCTCCTTACTCTCCTTCTTCAGGTCAACTGCAAGATATGAATGAGACAGAGAAACTGTCAATCTCAGTTTAAGAAATGGATTCTCTTCCATTGCCAAGGACACAGACAACTCGCTTCTCTCCTAATATGGTAGTCTAGAAGTCCATTTAGTGCCTCATAGGATAGGCCAATTAAGAACCAAGCTATACATGTAACATAAGAGATCCATGGTTAAAGACATTTGAGTGCATGGAACCCTATTAGGGTTAAAGTCACAGAACTGAGGAACAGGCATTATCACTTCCCCCATAAGCCTTTTATTCAATTTAAATCCCCTCAAAACATTAATCATGGACAGGAGAAACACATACAAGTAAAACACTAGCAGCTGTCCCTCCTTGGCTAAGAGCAGTTCTAGAGGGGGCAACATGGATTTGGGGCTACAAGATAAGGGGAAGAGTTAAATCATCATAATACCATTGCTTCAATACTGATTATAAACCCACAATGAGATGGTTGGTTTCAAGAAAAAGGCATTTGGGAGACCCATTTGAAGATCACCTCATCTCATGCAGTTCAGTCCTAAGAAACAGAGCATTCTCTGAAGTTATTTCTAATAATATACGTAGTTAGAAAAACAGAATGAGGTGCCAACTAACACCTATTATGTGCTAAAACAAAGAAAGTAATCCAAGCAGTGGACACTTCAACTACACTTAGAGCTTTATCACATTACAACAGAATGACGGCATGCTGGCACAACAGCACCGGCAGCAAGCCTGCTGTACTGCACGATGCATATGTGTCCTGGCATCGTACCATTGTGGCAAATCCACATTTTTGACTGTTGTGAATAATCAGTTAACGGCTACCTCTTGCACTACAAAACAGTTGGTTTTTTTGGGTGTGGAAGTCTGATCCCGCTTTCTTCCATGAGAATCCCATGACTGGGTGGGATGTGGGCAGGTTGGGGGATGGCCACCTAGTACTCCCTCAGAATTCCCCAGGAGATTTGAGCTGGTAGTACACAGACTACGTCCAGTGACTGTGACAGGAAGATCACATCGGTATGTTTAAACCCTCACAGTGGTGAAACACTATAACACTGTAATGCCACGACAGCAAAGCACTCCCTGAAATACTAAAGTATGCACTGTAAAAAATTTTTTAATAAAAAGCAGTTCACAGAGGCATTCAGACAAAAAGGTGAGGACAAGCTGTTTCATCTGCACATGAAATAAATAAATGGCAGGAGCAATGTGATCACCTTCTCTTCCTATTCAACCTCTTTGTGATGAAACAGCTACGTGCTGTTATAACATCTTTCCAGTATGCCGGCATACAAGCAAAAAAGAAAATAAAGATGTTGGGGAAGGACCAATCATGAAGCTAAGGGGCAGGATAGGGGAAGAGGCTGTGATGCTGTACTGTGCCTGTACTGCAGAAGCGAAATCCATTTGTGGAGTGTTTTAATTACAAGATTACTGTGGAAATGAAGCAAGGTGCAGTATACAGTCGGACCTCTTTATTCACAGATTTTTTTATCCATGGATTCAAGCATCCACAGGTTGAAAATATTTTTAAAAAGCATAAATTCCAAATAGCAAACTTTGATTTTATGTAAGGGACACAATTTTACTTTAATGGGACTTGAGCATCCAATGGTTTTGTTATTCATGAGAGGGAGGGGGGGGGGTCCTGGAACCAAATCCCAGCAGAGAACAAGGACCCACTGTAATTCGTTTCCATCCCATGAATCTCTGCAGCAGATCTGGAGCGGATCAGCATGCCATAAAGGTAAAGTGCAGCAAAGTTCTTACAGATTTCTCAAACCAAGCCAAGCCAAAGTAAGGTATTTTGGCACCTGAAGCAAAAACAAACAGAATTCTGCAAATGCCTTTCTCCATCCCTGGTTATTAGGAAGAAAGGAATAAAAGAACCTCCAAATAATGAACTATTTATGCTTGTGCTAAATTTCTGAAACATAAAGTGCTGAGGAGAAAACCTGTCCATAAATCACACAATTTGAGCCACCAGTGGCTGCACATGGAACCAACTGCTCAATAATGTTCACACATTCCAAATTCCAAAAGTCTTCTGCCCCACCCCATTAGAAAAGTAGTGTTTTGCCTTTAAACCAGTTTGTTTATATATAAACAGGGTCATGCTCCTGGAAATCTCCTTGGAAGCATTAATCTATTTGTAAACAAAGATGTGTGAGGAGCAACCACTTTGTTTAAAGAAAAATAGTGCTTCTAAAAGAAGAATGCAGCCTTTTTCACCTCTGCTGTAGCAATTCAATAGCAAGGAGTATAGCGCTGATGGACTGGGGGGCAATCCTGGAACTTGCTGACTCCTTCGGATGACCAGCTCCTGAAATGTGCAGGCCCCTTCTCTACTCTCAGACCATGAGAGCAAGAGGCAATAACAACATTGTGATACATACATGTTCAATGACCTTCTTTTTTCTGATTCTTGTTTCACATGTTCTGGGCCAGAGTACTGGCACTACATGAAAAGAGGCTCCAGATGCATAGCTTGCCTTGGGTCAGGGTGACCAGTTGCCCTCCTTTTCCAGGATGTGTCGTACATTTCACCCTTCTGTCCAGGAAGAATTTCAAAATATCCTCCAGTTTGAGTATGATTAAGAAGTATGAATTTACATTTATATTCATGTTTATGGATTTTATTTGGTAATGCCCTATATTTTTCTTGAATATCCTACACTGTGCAGTATCTTGTCGTCCTTTGCGGTTATGGCATCTGATGACCCTGGCCTTGATCTCAAATGAAGCCATACATAGAATGTAAGAATGGAGCTTCTGGTTTAGATATTGCAGCAGTAGTAATCTAAAAAGTATAAACTCGGGGAAGAATCATGTCCAATTTAGATTTGAAATGACCTCTGTTTAACCCTGATCCAAATTGGACACTGAATGACAGCCTGGGAAGGGGGTTGTTTTCATCCAAACAAATGTAACTACATAGGTTCCTTACCTCCCTCATCAATAGCCAGGCGTTTGCAGTCATTAGTCTCATGAGTCAAGGGACAGGCATACAAGCCACCCGTCCTGTTGGCCTTTTGATCTGGCAGGGCAGCAGCCTGTGGTGCTCCCACCAACAACCTGAAAGAAATGTAACAGAGAATTCAGGGGATTAAGATCTTAGCGGAGTGCATACAGGGAGAAGGAAATGGCAGTTTCATGGCTGTTTCTTGGAATCCCACTGGTATTCTCATTGTATCCAGGTTCTTTTGCATCAGGCCTCAATACCAGTTTTTCCCCTTCCGTGGAAGAATGGTGATCTGTGCATATTTGGTATGCATTTTTTCCAAATATATGTATTTTTATGCATTTTTTTCTTAACATACACATATTTTTACACATTCCCCTCCACTGGCTAAAGTGTCTTTGTGTGCCATCTTCAAACATATGCATTTTTAAGGTTTTTGCACATAAGTACATATAATTTAAAAAAGAATAGAAAAAAAACACCCAAAGTCTCCTGAATTATTACTACACTGCTGTGTGTGTATTCATTTATTGCCCTTTGTGAACATGAGATTTTTTTATTTCATTTTTTAAAAAGAAACACATTTCTAATCTCTCTGACTACAGAGTCAGAAACTGAACATTTAGAAAACAGAGTTTTAAAAAAAGAAGAGACTGAACAGGACAGCCTGTTGTCAAATAGTTCAGCTTCAGTCCCTCTGCATAGTTCCACATAGTGTAGCTCTTTATTTCCTTGAAGAATGAAAGATATCCCTTAGGTTGCAACACTAAGCACATCTACCAGAGAGCAAATTCACTTGATTTGAATTTAAGTAGATGTATGCATAAGGTTAGGTGTGTGTGCCTAAATGTGCACATACCAGTCTATACACTCAAAATGAGGCCATTGCCCTCCAAATAAGAATTCTCCCTCCCACCCAATGAAATTTGCCTTCAGGTCCCAAATTTCTAACCTTTCAGTGACTTGATACTTCAGTTGAACCTTTAAAAGTATAGTTTGGACACTGAAAGAAAAGGGACAAGCACAGCAACCAAGGGCATGCAAACACAATAAATTGAAATATTGTAGATGTGAACAATTCTCAGTGTCTCACTCATTGCCATGCTAGAAATTTGAAGGCTGCAGGAAAATTTCATTGGGGGTCAATACTCTCATTCATTCCTCCCCTGTATGCAGTCTATGTGCTTGCACTGAACACATACGGTCTGTGTTGTATTCAAGTACAATTACCCCTCCCTCTAGACTTTCCTCCTTCTATACCTTTAAGGCTAGGGAGTTGTGTATACTATTTGGAAAGCCCATAACCATCTCAGAAACTGCAGCACAGTTTTCCAGACAGTAGCAACTCCGATAACAGTACACTCACAATGGCGAGACCGGAGCAATCCAAAAGAAAAGGATGGCCCTATGGCAATCACATGTCCTATAGTGCAGAGTATTTCTGACCACATGACTGTGTCCTCACTACTGATCTAGATTTTCCAGGCAAATGCAGGAAAAGGAGTGATTTTTTTTCTGGATTTCATGTAAATGTTTGAGGGACCATTATCTCTCTCCCTAAAGAGAAATGGTGACTATATTCATCATTTCAATGCTAACCCAAATACTTAAGCTTGTTTGTTTGTTTCTTTCAAAAGTCCAAAGACTGGAAATTATAACATTTATTTTAAAACTATAATGTTGAGAGCCAGCATGATATAGTCGTTTGAGTGCTGGACTGGAACTCTGGAGGCCAGGGTTCAAATCCCCATTCAGCCATGGAAACCCCCTCTATGATCCTGGGCAAGTTACTCTCTGTCTTAGGAATCATCTTCACTTGCAAGAATACTCCAGCAGCCTGGAGTAATTTGACCCTGAATTCGCCCCTTACTTCCCACATGGTCCCCATTTGTCACCTGGTATCACTGGTGAGGTCAAAACAAGGCACCTATTGGTGTTATTGATGCTGGGTATCTTGTTCTAACCTCAGACTTGTGTTTGCAGTGGTGGCGGCAGCCAGCTTACAGGGACCACAAGTGAAAAGGTAGCCACAGTTGTCACTGAAAATCCACAACAAATAGTGAGTTATTTAAATGCGAATTGGGGGCAAGAAGTCCCAAATTGGGTGTAGTTGTCATGAAGACGGTCTGGACCCGATTTTAGTTTTTGCTCCTGCATCATGCCAGCAGAACCCAGCAAGCCTGGGTGGAACTTGGGTTTAATCACCAATGCAGTTAAGGCCTTAGCTCCAGAGGAAAGCAGGGTCCAGAGGAAAGCAAACCACCTCTGAACAAAGACTGCCAAGAAAACTGTGTGATAGATTCACCTTAGGGTTCCCATAGGTTGGAAATGATTTAAAGGAAAACAACAACAACTGTTGAATTCTTTTAAAAATGAGTACATTCCACATTTTATGCAAAAAGATTCAGTACCAAAGGAATTAAAATTCTTCTGCAAGAAAAAATGAATTCCATGATTTACAGTCAAATTATGCTAATTTGTAGTTATATTAATTTTTAGTTGGACAGTCATTTTGCAATTTTCTTCTGTCTACAACCTCAACTGACTTCTATTGGTTATGGAGAATTACAAAAAACAATGCCACATGTGAGGCACTGAAGGTGCCTTCTACTGAGCCACAGCATTTGGTCTGACCCTACTTAGGGGTTGTTCCCACTACGATTTAAACCGGATCTTGATCCGGTTTAAATTATGATGGTTCCCACTTAATTCAAATCCCTGAAGCGATTCAGGAAGGGGTGCCATGGTTTTTATCCATTTTTACCCATTTAACCCATGTCAGAAAGATGCTGGTAAATGGGGTGTTTGGGGGGCTCAGTCGATTTATTTGGAAATAAATCGATTCAGCCCAATTGGGAACCAAGCGGAATCGAATCGGATTGTAATCTGACTTGGTTCCCAATGGCAGCGGCTTTCCCGGCCATACTACATAAGATAATCAATTAAAACATGTTGAGATGCAATACAATTATTAACATAGCCAAATCGTTGTCTGTTTCTGTACTGTTGAATCAGGTGTAGAAAATTCTATAAGATCCACTATAAAAGATCAGGTGGATAGGTCTGCTGGAAGAGATCCATCTCATCACCACCTTAGAAGTCTTTAAGAAGGCACTTAAGACAGATCTTTTCCGGTGGGCCTATCCACCTGATCTTTTATAGTGGATCTACACCTGATTCAACAGTACAGAAACAGATGGCGATTTGGCTACATTAATGATTGTATTGCATCTCAGCATGTTTTAATTGATTATCTTATGTAGTATGGCATTGTGTAATTGTATTGTTTGATTATATGGGTTGTAATCCTGCCTTGATCCGCAGGGAGAGGCGAGAAATATAAATTATTATTATTATTATTATTATTATTATTATTATTATTATTACTCCATGCTCGGCCCTCAGTCCTCCATCCTCCAGGCCTGTCTCTCTCCTTCCGCCCCCGGCCTCTCCTCCGCCTCCAGTATGGACAGGAGGACGGAGGGAGACATGGCAGGGAAGCCGCGGCTGTCGCTTCCTGCACCGATTCTTGAAACTGGCACAAACATAGTGGGAACTACGCTGTTTGCTGAACCGTTTTCAGGAATCGGTGCAGGAAGTGAATCAAGAGTTACGTGGGAATGAGACCTTAGCATCCAAAAAACAGGTAAGACTGGGCATGTTCTGGGATCATAACATTCTTCTCATCCAGCTTCAGATATATGTGACTGACGATGCATTTATGTTTTCACACCTTTCACATTTATCTTCCCAGTCTTACAGTATAATCCTGTTCCTGTCTACTTAGACGTAAGCCCAGCTGAGTTCACCTGGCTTTGAGGGACAAAATAAACAAGATGAAAGACAAGCAATATTAATTTAAAGCACATTTAAAGGAATGGAATGGAATGACTGAATGGGAGTAGAAAATGAAGGAAAGCAGAGAGTTTACTGTGGTCTCAGAAGCAGAAACAGCTTTGAGAAGAAAAGAGCAAAGCATAAGATCTACACACCCATACCTAAAAAGGTGGGCTGAACAGGCAGATCAGAGCAAGAAGGGGAGCTGTCCCAGCACAAGGATGATACACAGGAGAAAATAAAGCTATTGGGAAAACACAGCAAAAATATGAAGGCCCACGAGAAGGAAACAAAGATGGATCTACTATGCCACAGAGATTCTCAGCATCCCCATTCAATCCCATTCTCATGACATTAATATGCTTCATTGAAATAACAATTAGTTAAATGGAAATCGAAATCAAATTCTACCACAACTAGAATTTGGAGCAGGAGAGAGAATGGAGGAAGGAGTAGCAGGAAATCTTTCAAGCCTTCCATGAGTATGGGAAAAATGTATGATGTGCACAACTCAACAGGATGTCCAACACCACTGCAAAGCTGACATTCATCACCTGTTGCTGGACATCTACCACAGTTGTCTGTCACCCCTCCCTCCCTTTCCAGCTCCAGGAATTCTTAGCCAAGGACATAACGTGATTTGGACCAACCCCTCAACTCATTTCATGCTTGCCTCTCTGAACAGAGCAGCTTCTGCCTCATAGTCCAACACAGTTGCATGCCAGAGCTAGAAGGTTCACAGGCTGAGAACCATTTTATGAAGCTTGCTGTTTGCTTCTAAGCCATTAAAGTTGTATCTTGTTCTTGTCAGCAGTCACAAAACAATGGCCAGATAAGAACTAGCTAGACTTCAACATCTCTTACCCATTCTGTCATATGCCTATCATAATCAGGATACAGAAGTGACATAAAAGTAGATTTTCTTTCTACTTTCAATGCACATTCATGCAAAACTTAAGGAAACTAATCTATCCTTCTCCAATTGAATATATTACATGTGTAAATTTACAGCGCTTTATAAATAAAGGTTAATAATAATAATAATAATAATAATAATATTAGACTACACTATCTCTAGTAGGCACTGTACCTGAAGGAGAATTCTGGGGGGAAAGCTGGTTGAAACTGCATCTGTGGACATGAATACAGTGCTAGAAAAAATAGTTGTTAATTAAGATGGGATGCAAAGATCTTGTACATGGTCATATACATGGAGTATTAATAGAAAAATATGAAAGATTTCTGAGCCATAAATGTCTAACAGCAAGGCCACATTTTTGCAATTATATTGAAGTACAATTTATGACAAAGGTGGGACTCATCTCTGGACAGTCAGTTCCATCAGTCTTAGCCAGCACAACCAATGGTGAGGAATGGTGGTAGTTGCAGTCCAACAATTTTGGACTATGATTCCCTGTTCTAATTTCTGGTAAGCTATTTTGATTCATTTTGAAAAGCAGACTAAATGCAGGTTAAATAAGCTGTTAGTATTCATATAAAGGTGTATGGCTTATTAAGCACTTCAGGAAACTCTAAGAACTGCAGAAAAGGAAGAACCGATTTCATTCTGTACTTAACTAGAAATGGTTCAAAGTGAGCCCCTGGAGAAAAAAAGTCACACACACACACACACACATCTGTGAGACAGCTATCTTTTGAGGAAAAGCTTTGGACTTTATCAAAAGGGGAAAATCAGGGGAAATTGGGGGTTTAAACAGTCATCTTCCCAGAAAAGTAATGTGATCACTGTGAAAATTTTCATACAACGTTACAATTAAAGAGGACTTATCACAGGAATAACCAGCAACAAATCATTCACAGGGAAATCACGTGAATGATTTGTTGCTGGTTATTCCCTGGTTATTCCTAGGATAAGTCCTCTCTAATCGCAATGTATGTGAAAATCCTCACTGCGATTGTGTGACTTTTGCTGGAAAATGACATTTTAAACCCCTGATTTTCCCCACGTGTGACAAACTCCTGAGTCAGCTGTATGTATCCACAATTTCCTGTTTTTGCTAGACCTATGTCGAAATAGGAGCAAAAAGAGTCTTTCACCCTTCTTGCCTATAATCCATTCAAAAAAGCACTACTCTGGCTCCGCAGCAGTATTCACAGGCCCCAGAGAGAACACTGCCCCTTTTGAGTCCAAACTCTTCGCCAGCCCTTGTGGATGTCAAATCCTTTGGGGAAAGAAGCTTGCAGAGGCTGATCCTTTCTCCCCACACCCAGTTTCCTGCTTCTCCTCTTCTCAGGGAGCAGATGATCTTCCCACTGGGTTGTCAAGGGCTCTGGACAGAGATTTTCCATGAAGATAGCCAAATGAGTGTGCTGCAGCAGAACCGCGCTCTCTCAACTTCTCTTTCTCTCTGTAAATAGTTTTCCCCAAGAAATGGAGCAGCATGTCAGATTCCAGCTTAACTGTGCATGCCAGGAAAGGGTCCAAAACTAGATAAGGATAATTTGTAGGAGGACGTCCGATGCCAGAAAGCCTTAAAAAGTGGCAAAAGAGTGATGTGTGACCACATCCACCTACACACCATGGTCAATACAATAATTCAGCGTTGCTGAACAGCTGCACCCACTCTTCCAGGCCATGCTAGGAACAGAGAAGCCTCTGTCAAGTTACCCATCTTGGCTACTGCAAAGTTTTTTGAGAAGGCAAGCCTCATCTTGATATTGCAGATCATATATTAACTTTCTTCCTAGAATAATTATTTAATTACTTATTATTTGTTACTAATTTTAAATACTTTTGCTGTACATTTTTGTTATTGTCATCAGAGTTTTTTAAAATGCTTTTACATTGTTTAAAGTACTAATGTTTTAGTATGCCAGTTTATTTAATTGCCTTTTAAAACTTTTGTGCTATTTAAATGTAATGTACCTTGTTTCAGCTCAAGGTGTGAGACACCTTGGTTTCCCCCCCATATCAAGAGAAAGGCAGAATATAAATTTAAAAAATAAAGTAAAATAACAGACAGGCCAAAATAAAGCTGCTTCAGGTCACTTTGGAAGTATGCTGTTTAAATGATGCATGCGTCCTAAGAGTCTGGAAGCCACACCAAAGCCACGCTCTAGTCCTTAGGACTGCAGCGTGGCTTTGGCATGGCTTCCAGACTCTTAGGACGCACGCATCATTTAAACAACATATTGCCAAAGTGACCTGAAGCAGCTTTATTTTGGCCTGTCTGTATGGAGCCAGTGTTTTATCAATGTTCCATCTTTCTTTTTGGTTCACTCAAGGCAGTTGATACATTTTTTCTCTTCTAGCGCAGTAGAGCTGCACGGAGTCCAAACCTGAGGGAGCTATTCAAAGTACTAACCTATTTTAGCCATAGCGTTTGACAACTATAGTCTTTCAAAGTTGAACTAAAACCCAGAGTGGACCAAACAGTCAGTTGATGTCAGACTCACCAGCCATGTCTGGCTTCTTCCCCACTTTGCCCTTATTATAACCATGTTATCAGCGGTTGTGAGGTATGTCATGTTGAGAGATAGTGACTGGCTCAAATTTTGCAAGCCCTAGTTCGATACGCTAACCACTACATTAATTTAGGATGTATAATATACACACACAAATAATAATAAAGAAAGAAAAATAATGACCACAGAAAATCTACAAGACTTCATCCTAAATAATGAGAAAACTGAAATAGTAAAAGAGTTCCCATATCTTGGATCAAACATTAATCAGAATGGAGACTGCAGTCAAGAAATTAGAAGAAGGCTAGGATGAAGATAAAATCCTAAAGAGCAAACATATAACACCGAACACCAAGGTGAGTATTGTCCAAACCATTGTATTTCCCCATCACCATGTATGGATGTGAGCTGGACAATGAAAAAAGCAGCTGGGAAGAAATTCAAGTCATTTGAGATGTGGTGCTGGAGAAGAGTGCTGAGAATACCATGGATGGCCAAGAAGACGAACAAATGGGTTCTAGAACATATCAAGCATAAACTCCTGCTGGAAGCCAAGATGAATAAACTGAGGCTATCATACTTTTTCCACATCGTGACAAGCCAAGGCATAAATAATTAGAAAAGACAATAATTCCAGGAAAGATAGAAGGCAGCGAAGAGAGAAAGAGGCCACATGCTAGATGGCTGGACTCAATCAGGGAGGCCATGGGCCTGAACATGCAGGACCTGAGTAGAGCAGTAGAAGAGAGGGGTCTTGGAGAAGTCTCATCCACAGAGTCGCCATAAGTCAAGGTCAACTCAAAAGCAGTTAACATCAACAATATATACAAACACAAACACACTTACTAAGATACACACACTGGGCTGCATAGGCACATTCATGATTGATGAAAAGAAGTAAATGGCACATGACCAATGTCCACAGAACGAGGAAAATGAGCACTGGATGAGGAGAGCCTAGAGAGAGCAAACATATATAGTAAGGAATCTTCAACATGATTCCTGAGATGAAATGTAAAAATCTTTTATCTGACATCAAATTTGAATTGCTGAATATTTCAGAACTTATTTTAAGAAGTAGTTCCTAGTCTAAGGAGAGATTATAATATATCAAATACTCCAGTGTCTAGAAGACCAATCTTCTAGGCCTGTTGATTTTAAGATTGGAAAGTCCTGTCTGATGCAGTCTTCCTACACTAGTGAGATCTCTGAGGTAATTTCAAACTTCCTACAATGCACCCGAGTGATTCTGCAGCAAAGACATTCTGGGAAATTCAAAATGACAATTTACTAACCCGACTGCCCAGTGGAGTGGGATGAAGGTAGGCATCTCTCAGTGGATCCTGTCCAGGAGTTGAGGAGATTACAAAACGTGGCTTTCAAACCATAATTAGACCAGGAAAAAAAATTGCTTTAGCAATACCTGTCACATCACATGCCTCCAACCTGTATCTGCTGGGTCTCTGTGCTGTGTTAGGGCATCCTTTTTCATTGATGGGTTTCTCCTGTCAATGAGCTCACAGTCATGCGAGCTCCATGTGAAATGTCACTACCAGGGCAGTTGCATTATTGGCAGTCATGTGCTGTCAGTCTTCTCCCCTCACTATTCTCAGGCATAGTGATTGTCTGTTGTTGTTGTTGTTGTTGTTGTCGTTGTTGTGTGCTTTCAAATCTTTTCTGACTTATACCTATCATGGGGTTTTCTTGGCACGTTTCTTCAGAGAGTGGTTGCCATCCTCTGAGGCTGAGAGAGTGTGACTTGTCACCTAGTGGGTTTCATGGCCAAGCTAGGATTCGAATACTGGTCTCCAGAGTTATAGTCCAATGCTTAAACCTCTATACAAATTTTAAAAATCCAGAAGGCATGCTGATTAGGGAACAGGGCAGGGATGCAAGGTTAAAGGAGAGTCAGGAAGGCAGCACAATTGCAGCAGTCATACAACTGCAAAGACATGCAGCAATGGCTATAATACAAACAGGTATAATTCTGTTTTCATTGACAAGCACGATTGTGGTGAGAATGGGGCTCATGCAGTAAAGCCCTGAGTCTTTCACATCTGCCCAATGGTACAAGATGACAATGCCAAGCCTATCTGGCTTGATTTGCTCACTCCTCTAATTTGTTTTTTTGCTCACACTCCCATGACCAGAAACTCTTATTGCCATCCTTGCTTTCAAACCAACTTTGCCATTATCCCACTCAGAGATTATTTCCTATATTTTTATCCTTGCCTTCATTCCGAGGGTAGGATATATGGTTATTCCCTTCCTCAACCCTTAAAATACAGCTTGCAGTTATCTGGTGAAGCAGGTGAGGCTGTGAATGGCCCAGTGTGATCAGTAATTTTCATGGCTGATGGAGCATTTGAAACATGCCCCACACACCCCGGTCTGATCTCAATAATAAAGCACTGCTGGCTCCTGTACAATGCAGCTGTACTGGCCTGGCTCATTTCACCTGTTTGGTTTAAGTTTTCTTCATGCAAAGTTCAGAGAGAGTATGCAGAGAGAACATATGAGGACATATTTCTATGGAAGAGCATACACTGTGCTGATAGCACTAGGCTGGAAGAGTCAGTAATCAAACACAGTGTTAAGAGCTTAAGAGGGGTGGCCCAATAAATTTTGCTGCCTGAGGTGGAGCAGCAAATAGTATTCCTTCCCCTCATAATTATGGTATATACTGCCAAGGGCCAATCAAGTTATTCTGACAATGCAGTAAAAATAAAATAAAGACAAATTAATACGTGAAAATTTACTGCCTTTTCATGATACCCAAAATCTGCTCTTTGAGACAGCTGCCTCATTCTGCCTAACAGCAGGGTTGGTTCTGGCCCTTGCATCTAAAAACTTCAGGTCTACCCTCCAGAACTTTCCTTCACCTGCATCAAAACGTTCACAGGACATGCAGAGATCTCTATAGCCTTAGGGGTTCTACAGAAGCCACAGAGAGAAGCTGTGAAAATAGCACATACAGCTATGCATTCTTCTACATAATTGTGCGAAAAACAGATGAACCCACAAAAGCATGAACAATCCTGAATCTGTTCTCTGTTTGGAATGAGAAAAACCCACACACTCCCTCTCCGCTCTGTAGTGCTATTAACTGGAGTTGCCATCCCCAGCATAGACACAGTAGAGGAAAGTGTTCCTAGTCTATGCATGTTGTTATAGCTTTGGTGTAAAGGGACAAAAGAGGAGACAGTTAACACAACATGTTATAACCTCCAACTTTTATATTTATATGTACATACACACACACCTATCACAATGCTAATAATATAAAAGGATGTGTCTACACAGGCGCCTACTTGCCGCCCGCCCGTCTGTCTGTCTGTCAGTCATTGTGGGGGCCAGGGGTGAAAGGAGTTCAAAAATATATACAATCACATGCATGGTGGGTGAGGGGGAAATAGCTGGAGTGATCATGGTTGTGTGGCCATGCACACTGAGATTTAGCACACTGGGGTGAATTTGACAGAGGAAAATGTGTGAACAGTTGTCCCAAACCGCCTTATTGTGTGTGGTGACTGTGAAGACAAACACTTGCTCCCTGTGGATCACCATAACCCAGAGGTAAGCTGGGTTTGCCTGTCAGTGTAGAGCAGGGGTAGGCAACCTGCGGCCCGCGGGCCGGATGCGGCCCGGCGAGGCCTTGGGACCGGCCCCAGCCCGGTCCTGCCGCTGATTGCCGCTGGGGCCTTTGGTGTCTCGTGCGAGGGGCATGGTGGGGCAATTGTCTATAGAAGCCTCAGAAACATGCATTTATCTTAACATTTTTTAAAAAATCAGCAAATTTTTTCGCGTGTCCTCCATTTTTTATTTAAAAAGTGCCCTCCATTTGAAAATTTTGTCCTACATTTGTCCCAGTTTATTTATTTATTTAATTTTTTAAAAAAATTTATTTAATTATTTATTTTTTGGCTTCGGCCCCCCCCCAGTTGTCTGAGGGACAGCAACCCGGCCCCCGGCTCAAAAGAGTTGCCTACCCCTGGTGTAGAGGCACCCAAACCCAAGGCTTGCAAAATGTGTAATAAACCTTTTAAGTTATGTGGGAAATTGCCAGAACAGTACAAACAGCCTTGTGCCCCCATCAGCCTAGCCTTCGTTTCTATTTTAAGCAGCCCAGAATCAGAGGCTGCTCATGGTTTCTAGGTCTGTCTGGAGCTAATGGATAGTATTGGGGTAGAATGTCTAACTTTGTAATTTATTTATATTTTAAAATATTCTGGTGCCTGCAGAGGACAGGGGGGAAACAAACACAATATGGAGGCCAGAAAAGCTTTTGGAATGGAACTCATTGGTTTTGGTGGGGTACACAAAAGTGCTCTATTCATCTAACACTGGAGCCCAAGGCATTTCTACTCAAAAATAAGCTGTACTAAATTCAAAGAAATAAAGTGGTGACATGATTAGCAAGCCAGAATTTTCAGAAAAAAGCAAGGTCTAAAAAGGGGGGGTTTCAAAAGAGAAGTTTTATTTAAGAAAAGTAAGAATGAAAAACACTTTTGGCTGCTAAAAAAATGAACACCGAAATTTACATACTGTGCTAAACTGTGACTTCACTGGAGAGAGTGAATGGCTATAAGTCTTGGCAAGTTAAAAGAATTCTGGAAGAAAGTTACCAACTGTCTCAATGGTTTGTCGGCAAGCCTTTGCTTCTCAGAGAACAAAACAGGCATCCTTGTTTCACAACCTCAGAAAAGCTGCTTCCAAACAGGTGCCACAGCAGTGAAGGGAACAACACCTCCTTTGTAGGAGGATAAGTTTGGTTTTCAAATATGTATTGTCTCTGTAGAGCCTGGAAAAGTCACGTTTTTACACTACAGCTCCTAAACTTACAGGACATGCTGTCTGGGGGATTCTGAAGGCTGTTGTCCAAAAATAACTTTTCCAAACTTTTATTGCAACATCACGCATTAGGTAGTGCTAAACCAATAAAGATCCTTTCCAGTTAGTTTCAAATTAGACTGAGAAAGTTTTAATTTAGTATGCTGATTAAATGTCAGTTGAAAGCCCACTGAGGAAAGTAGCCAGATAGGATCAACAAGTTTCCTTTATGGCCAGGTGGAAGAGATGTAAAATGTTTCCCATTTTACATACTATTGAGCAAAGACTGTCTCTGAAAGCCTTTAGTTTTAACTGTTAGCTTTAAGCAGGGCTGACAGCTTAAAACATGGCTAGACTTTGAGCAACAGAATTAACAACATTTTCTCCTAACGTCTACAGCAAGACTAATGAATCTCTCCCATTCCAAGGGCAGAATTCAATTTCAGCAGAGTTCTGAGGGTCCAAGTGGAGAACAGTGTGTGTGTGTGTGTGTGTGTGTGTGTGTGTGTGTACACTTTCAAGTCCCCTGCTGATGTATGGCAACCTCATGAATTTCATAGGATTTATTTAGGCAAACAATACTCAGAGGTAGTTTTGCTTGCTCCTTCTTTTGAAATTTAGCCTATAGCACCTGATATTTGTTAGCAGTCTCCCATCCAGATTGAAAACCCAGGAGGGCCAGATTAAGGTTCCAGGGTCTGAAGTACCCCACTCCACTCAATAACAAATGTGACTGTATTGATAGGAGTGGGTGGGATGAATGCTGCTTTTTATCCTGGGGCAGGCTAGATATCCAAGCTGCTAAGAGGGAGGCTCAAAACTATTGCTTATCTTTTGGATCATGCATCTCATACTGGCCCCTGGTTATTAAATGGAGCACTTTAAGACAGAGGCGTACCTAGTATACTTGATACCCGATGAGGATCATTTTTCTAATATCCCCTCTCCTCTCTTCAACAACCTTTTTCAGGTGGTGGAGCTGGCCAGGCAGGAAAGGAGGGGATTCATTTTTCCACCTGGCTAGCAGACCCATCAGACACTGAAGGCAGTCCCTTCTCGCCAGTGCACTAGGTAACACCTTCCCCCTGAGGTATCATCTGGTTTGGTCTGAATCCTCATGTCCTTTAATGATACTCCTGCTTTGAGAGTCACTACCTGATCATTTCAGAGGTAGTATCGGGAGCAGCTGCAATGGCAGTATCAAGCCTCTCTGGAGCATTTATCTCTGGAAAATTTCAAAGCACAAGAGTAGGGATTTGAGTTCAACCCCACACCCTCTAACCTTATTGGACCTTTATATATAGAGCTTCAAATACAAGAGGGCAGTCAGTAAGGTGAGGCTTGGCAACCCTCTCTGTGCAGCTCTGCCCTGGCATGGCAGAGGATCCAATGACAAGTGAATAGGAAGGCTGTATTAGTAATGAAGGAGGAATAGCATCTGATAAGAATAGCGGTGGCAATTCCAGGAACTGCTGGGTACAATGAAAAGCTGCCTCTGAGTAATGAATTTCCAAGAGATGGTGAGTCATCAAGGTGAGCAAGAGAAAAGATGGCAGTGCTAGGAGAACAACTCTATCTTCTTGATCTAAGGCACCCTTTTACAGTACTCAGTTACAGCACTGTGGTTCCACTTTAACAGCCATGGCTGCATCCAGTGGACTGTGGGAAGAAGGGTGGGTTATATTTTGGTCAAAGGCATCAAACAGGTTCCCTAGCTGAGGATTCCGAATGCCTCTCCTTCATCTGCCAATCCTGGGATTTCATAGGAAGGAACCATGGCAGTTAAAGTGGGATCGTAGAATCCTAGCAAAATAAACTCTTTTGATCTCAGCTGTTCCTGCATAATCAAAAATCAGTACAATCATGGAGATGTCTTAACAGCCTGTAAATAACCAGCTGCTCTCCCAGAGGTGGCTCTGGATTTAACTGACAATGAGTTGGGGCATGCAGCACATATGGGTGGGTACACTGAAAAAGGGGCTTCTACCCAGAGAAGGAGAACCAGCATGGTGTACTGGTTTGAGTGTTGAACTATGACCCTGGAGGCTGTGGGGACCAGCATTCAAATCTCCAGTTGGCCATGGAGACCCCCAAGTTAACATGGGCAAATTATACTCTCTCAGCCTCCGAGAAATGGTAAGTCAAACTCCCTCTGAACAAATCTTGTCAAGAAAACTCCTTGTTAGGTTCAGTTTAGGGTTACCATTAGCTGGAAATGACTTGAAGGGACAAAACAATAACAACAACAACCCAAAGAGGAAGAGAGGGAGAGTCTGCAGTGGAGGGAGGAGGAATTGTGCAGCTATCCAGATGTTAGTGGACTGCAACTATTAGTGTTCCCCACTGGCCTAAGGCTGCTAGGACTTGCAGTCAAAGATCATCTGGAGGGTCATATGATTTCCACTCCTGCAGGCATAAAAGCAGGCAAAGGGCACCCTGGAATAATTACCCAGGGACACAGTGCCATCCAGAGGCAAGAAACAATTGCAGAACTGAAGTTAGAAGAAAAAGCAAAGAGAGCTGTCCCAGCCCTGCTGATCTTTCACCTTGGCCCCATTCCCACTGGGCACAAAAAGCAACATGTATTGTTGTGATTCTGGCTCAAATTTTTCCCCCAAGTACTAATCGAATCTGGTCTTTTGTTCACATTAGGAAAGGTTGCAAAATGACTCGATTTATTTTGACCCATGTTTTCGTTCCCATTGGATTTTTCCCAGCTGTATTTTAAAGCGGAGTAATTTGCTCCCCGTTTCCATTGCCCTTCCGGAACCTCTTTTTTTTAAGCAGCTGTCAATCAAGCGCTTAGGCGATTAGACGTCACAGTGACGTCAGTTGCTTCGATGCATTTTGGCGCGGGCTATTTTTGTTCCCCGTTCCCATTTGCGTCTTTCAAATCTGTTTTTCTGTTTTGTTTTGTTTTTAAGCAGTCAATCAATTGCTTAGGCGCTTTTCCCCTCTGGGAAAGGGAGAAGGAGCCTCTATCCCCCCAAGTCCCTTTGCCTCTCAAGCTCTCCTGTGTCTTCCCAGAGACCCTCTGGGAAAAGGAGAAAGAGCCTCCATCCCCCCAAGTCCCTTTGCCTCCCCCATTTGCTCTGTGGGCTGTCTGGGGGGCGATCAAGCAGGCATGTAATAATATTTTTAAAATGGTGTTCAATGGGTCTCCTCACACGTCGGTCTATGAATGTGGAGCAGGGGTAGGTTGCAGGGGGGAATAATGTGTTTACCACTTTTGGAGGTCAATGTAACAATTTGCTATGTTTGGACACCTGACAGAGTGCCTAGGTGATCGAAAGCTTAATTTTAAAAAAAAAAATTTGTCTACACATGCAATCGTCTTACCCTGCTTCCCACTCCACCGGGGGAAAGGCTATGTGAATGGGGGGAAATCGCTCCGGTAATGCAGGAAAGAGAACAAAGTGGGTAACATCCCCAGGCCAGCTTCCTGAGCACTGCTCCTCCCATCCCCAAGTTCCCGGATCGGACACCCTTGTCGATCCCATTCATTTGCCTCAGATCAGACTTGGGATGTGCAGCAAAAACCTTCCAAAAAGTACAGTCAAATTAACCCAGGTTCGAGCCCCCGATTCGGGTTTTCCCTGGAAAAATCGATTACATGGGGATCAGATCCAAATTCCAATGGAAATGAAATCAGCGCAATGAGGATCGAATGCGTGCTCAAAGGGGAACGATGCCCCCATAATCCGAGTCTTGATCCGCTTTATAAGCCAATGGGAATAGGGCCCTTATATCCCAATGGGCTTTTAGTGGGAAGGTGTTTTCTCAGCAGAGAGGATAAAAGCTGAGGTCATAACATTTGTGCAGCTGTTGTGGTTTCTGCACATAAATGTGCTACATTCATTCTTTTCTTCTAATGGGGATGAAATCAATATGCTTTGCTTTCCCCAGTTTATCTCCAGGCTTGTGACACATGTCACAATGCAGCTTATCTGAAGAAGCCTCTGAAAAAAGGACAGAGCCTGCATGTGCCATGTCAGGCTCAGGAACACCACTTGTTTTTCATCTCAACAAGTGAAAATCCATCAAAAACAAAGTAAAAAATGTGGGTTGGGTCAAGCCAGAAAATAACAGGTGTGTAAATCTGCCTACACAATAATATCAATCACTGTTCTTTTATGTCCTTTTGCTTAATTCCACCCAACCTCTGAAAACACACACATGCGAGATAGTAGAGTCTGATGCATTGAAGCTCTGACATTTCCTTTAACAGTTGTACAAGCAGTACTATGTACAGGAAAAGCATGATTTCTGAACACTGGCAATGCATATTAATAGTTAGAGATTTCCCAAGTGATCACTAAGGGACCTGAAAGTGAGATCAGGATTTACCTTATCAGGTAAATTTCAGGAGAGGAAGGCATGTAAGGGCAACAAGTAACTAGTTCTTTAATCTGTTATTATTGTGTTAACTCTCAAGAAGGGTGTAATTTTAGATTCTTCCTCAGGTGTCAAAATAACTTGGCTAGACTCAGGTATTATACTCCTTGACTAGGCACAGGAGACAGGTGGTAAAGCCATTTGTTGTTCTGGTTGATAGTAAAATGCCTTGGTTGAGCCCATACATTATCTTGGCTTAAAACACTGATTTAGTCTCAGCCTGGGGGCAGCAGGTGAATTTGCCCTCACAGGGGGTTTGCTGCAGCTTTCCCTCCCACAACTGCTCCAAGTTGTACAGGATCTCATCAGGGCCAAATCTCTAAAGAGACAGGGTCCAGCACTGTTGGAGCACCTGTGCAACTCATGTCATGGCTATCTTCCATCCTAATGTTTTGTAATTTAATGATATGCAGAAAATTATTGGAGATTCCTAATTCCCATCAAATACTATCATTGCCCCAGCTCCCTAGGAATCAAGACTGACACCCCTTGTTGTCAGTTAGTCAACAGGAAAGCACAGGAATAATGTGCACAGGGACCACAAAAAACTTTCTCTCATTGAATTTGGATTTCAACAAGTAGTGGTTTGGATTTGATGATTGATTCTCTAAGTTAGTCTTCCCTTGACAAAAATATTAGTCCACTTCAGCGGACGCAAAATATGGCAGCCATGTTGTTATATGGTTTGTTTCTGAATCCAAATCAATGGGCTTCTCCTTAGGACCTATTAAGTCCTAAATAGTTACTACCTCCTCCTACTTGATCCTGTCTGAACTTTGTATTCATTAGCAGAGGTCTTGTTATATGTCCCACCTCCCCTAGAAAGATGGGACTGGTGGATATTTGAGCCTTTCCATACAGCAGCATCCCAGGTGTGGGACTTCCTCCCCAGGAACCTTAAGCTCTAGCTTGTCTTTATTGTCTTTGAAACAGTAAGGCTATCATTATTTTGCCAAACTTTTAATGGTAATATCACTCTGTTTTTACTGATAATCTCTGGTTTTCTCATATAGTATTTCTCTCTGCCTTGTTTAGCTCTCTGGGATTTATGTATTTTATTCTTTTTATTGCTGTACACCACTCTACTGAATGAAGGGGGGTAATTTGAAACTACACTAAAAAAGTAACATTTTTGAAAATGTTTATTGGATTTTGGAGACTTATAATAATGATGGTGTGGACTAACTCTTATCATACCATTAGCTGAGGAGGGAAAGACTTTTTTGACTAGATCTCCCAGAATCCCCCCGTCAAAAGCCATATTGACTGAATTATTCTGGGAACTGTAGTCTAAAAATGTAACTTTTCTTAGCTTCTCATTTATCTATATCAGGAGTCGGCAAACTACAGCCTGTGGGCCGCATCTGGCCCGCCAAGGCCATGGGACCGGCCCCTGCCTGGTCCTGCCGCCGCCCCCGCCGCAGCTGGGTTGACCGCTCTGAGGGCGGAGGGGGCAGAGAGGGAGGCCGTGCGCCGCCCTCTCCGCCCTCCCCCGCCCTCTCAGCGTGCCCCCGCGCTGCCTCCTCCTCCCCCTCACGGAGGAGGAAGAGGAGGCGGTGCTTGGGCCACTGTGAGGGCGGAGGGGGCAGAGAGGGCAGCCGTGCGCCGCCCTCTCCGTCCTCCCCGCCCTCTCAGCGCGCCCCCCGCTGCCTCCTCCTCCTCCCCCTCACAGAGGAGGAAGAGGAGGCAGCGCTTGGGCTGCTCTGAGGGCGGAGGGGGCGGAGAGGGAGGCCGTGCGCCGCCCTCTCCGCCCTCTCCCACCCTCTCAGCGCACCCCTGCGCTGCCTCCTCCTCCTTCTCGCGGAGGAGGAAGAGCAGGGCGCTGAGGCCTGGGGCAGGCCGCGCACGGCCTCCCCGCCCTCAGAGCGTGGCCCTGCCTCCTCCGCCCCGCCCCCAGGGGGGGAGGAGAAGAAGGAAGGGAGGGGGGAGGGGGAGGAGGAGCGGGAGGAGAAGGGGGAGGAGGAGGAGGAGGGGAAAGGATGAAGAGGAGGGAACAGGAGGAGGAGGAGGAGGAGGTGAGTGGCCAGAGAGGCCTCAAGGGTTTTTTTTGGGGGGGGGTGCTTTTAATGCTAACAAGTCTCCTTTGTTTTGACAATGATGATGATGATGATACGAGTCAGCTTGAGAGGCATGCAGGCACTGTTTCAGAAGCCGAGAGAGTGTGACTTTCCAAAGTGCCTTTTCTGTATGTTTTTGGTTCTGAGGCATAGCCAGTGTAAATTGCTGTGATTTTTACAAACTCATGCGCAGTGAAGAAAAACCAAAGCCCCTTGACCAAGTACACACTTCTGAGAAGTATAGTTGGTGCAAGAAACCTGAAACAGCAAATCCACTTCTTGTGAAACCACCTGGACATGTTCAATATATGCATAGCCATGTTAAACCATGTTCAGTGTGAAACCCAAAGAGTTTGGTTCTCCAATAAGCCTCTGATTAAATACGCAAGAGATTGCCATGTTAAGTAAAGCCATGTGAAATGCCCAAATGTGCTTAGTGTGTGTTTTGGAATTGTGTGTGTGTGTATGGAGGGGGGTGTTTGGCCAGAAAGGGAAGTCCATTTCTGCCATCTGTCTAGGAATAATGCCCAAATGTCCTCCATTTTGATCATGTCTAAGAAACATGCATTTATATTAACATTTTTTTAAAATCATCAAATTTTTTCACATGTCCTCCATTTTAAAAAAATGTGTCCTACATTTGAAAATGTTGTCCTATATTATTTAATTATTTAATTGTTTATTTTTTGGCTCCCCCCCCCCGGTTGTCTGGGGTACACCAACCCGGCCCCTGGCTCAAAAAGGTTACCTACCCCTGATCTATATTACATGTCTACATTATGTATATTATTGTAAAGTATACCCCACTTCTTCCAGGGCTGTGAAAATCCAGAAGCAAGTTGTGGAGCCTCTGTTTCCTCAAACTGCCTTGCCAGTTTAACTCCAGCTACCAATTCTTAGCTCTTCTGTCTAAAATGCAAACTACAAATTTGGCTCCAAGCTGTTTCCACCAGCCCAGTGGTTCCCAACCTTCCTAATGCCGCGACCCTTTAATACAGTTCCTCATGTTATGGTGACCCAAACCCGTGAAATTATTTTCATCGCTACTTCATAACTCTAATTAAATAGGTGTTTTCCAATGGCCTTAGACGACCTCCATGAAAGGGTCATTCGACCCCCAAAGGGGTCCCGACCCACAGGTTGGGAACCACTGCACTAGCCAGAAGTTACAACTTCTCAGAGTGCATGAACTTCTCCAGTGCATGATCTTTCTTTTGTTAAATCACAGACTACCCAGCGAGGAAACAGACAATCACATTTCTCAGGATAAACAAGCAACCACTTAAAGAAAAGGATGATGTGCAGTCAGTATAGTTTTGTTGTTAACTGCCTCCAGTCGACCCCATCTATTCAAGTAACAGGGTCTCCAGCACAGGTAAGGGACCTTTCAGCTTCCAGACATTTTGGATTATAGTTTCCACCACTCCTTAGCTGGCCATGCTGGATGAAGGAAACAGGAATCATAGGCAAAAACATCTTGAGAAGCACAGGTTCCCCACCACTGGATTTCAACAGAAACTAAGGGCCCGAACAGACAGGCCAAAATAAAGGTGCTTTGGGTCTAGGGTTGCCATAACCCTCCTGCTGGCGGGACATTCCCGGTTTTTCACCACTAAGGGGCGTCCCTGCACGGTTTCCTCCTTGACTCCCGGCCTGTTGCCAGTCTGGTGACTTTCACACCAAAATGGGTACTTTTCAGAGCCTTTGGGTGCTTTTGGTGGTGCGTTTAATGGTAATTTTGAGAGTTGAAATAAGTTCCAATTATTTTTATTCAATTAGGGCTACGTTTTATTGCCATCTTAACATTACAAGGACTTTTCAGGGATTTTGACTGAATATTTGGTGAGATATGGGGGGGGATTTGGTGAGCTTTGGCCAAACATTTGGGGAATTATCTTCGAGGCTTGTTGGCAACAGGAGGTTGCCAGACTCAGGAAGAGGAGCTCCTCCTCTGTTTGGTCCCAGCAAGGCAGCAGAGGGGAGAGGGACATTTCCATTGGCACCGAGGCGAGGATGATGAGGAAGAGGAGGAGGAGGTGCATGGACATTTTCAATATTTATTTTGCCCCTGTGTATGTTTTCCAACTTTGACTGCCAGGGCTCAATGCTCTGGAATTTTGGTGTCTGTGAGGCATTTGGCCTTCTCTGTCAGAGAGCTCTGGTAAAAACTACAATTCCCAGGATTCCATAGCACTGAGCCCTGGCAGTCAAAGCAGTGTGTTTTGGACACAGAGATCCTCCTTTTGTGAGTTAATGAATGAATCCAGTCCCTAGCCTTTCTATCTCTCTCACACACTGCAGGAATAATAACCCACTTGAGACTGCTTTAACTCAATGGTAGGGAATCCTGGGAATGCTAGTGTTTGGGAGACATTGAGACTTCTCTGTCAGAGATGGCTCTGAGGCCACAATAGACTACAATTCCCAGGACTCCATAGCATTGAGCCCTGGCAGTCAAAGCAGTGTGTTTTGGACACAGATATCCTCCTCAGTCCCTAGCCTTTATATCTCTCTCACACACTGCAGGAGTAATAACCCACTTTGAGACTGCTTTAACTCAATGGTAGGGAATCCTGGGAATGCTAGTGTTTGGGAGACATTGAGACTTCTCTGTCAGTGATGGCTCAGAGGCCACAATAGACTACAGTTCCCAGGATTCCTAGCACTGAGCAGTCTCAAACTGGACCATTTCCTCAGTGTGGATGCACCTGGGGAGGAATTCTGG
This sequence comes from Sceloporus undulatus, assembly GCF_019175285.1. Taxonomy (NCBI): domain Eukaryota; kingdom Metazoa; phylum Chordata; class Lepidosauria; order Squamata; family Phrynosomatidae; genus Sceloporus; species Sceloporus undulatus. Next base: position 160,081,717 of record NC_056523.1, read on the forward strand.
GCACTGCAGTTCAACTACGTTTGGAGGGTTATGGGACTCCCTGTCAGAGATAGCTCTGGGGCCACAGTGTACTACAATTCCCAGCATTCCCCAGCACTAACCCAGGACAGTTAAGTCACTCTCAAACTGGATTATTTCCTCAGAGTGGATGCAGCTTTGGTGAGGAACTCTGGGCATTTCAGTCCAGCTATGTTTTATTTCTGCAGTGTATTTGGACCAGAGACAAGGTGACCAGACATCCTTCTCCTTTTCCAGGACATGTCCTCTTCTGTCAAACTTCAAAATGTCCTCCATTTGGATCATGCCTAAGAAACATGCATTTATATTAACATTTTTTAAAAAAGCATCAATTTTTTTCATGTGTCCTCCATTTATTAAAACTGCCCTACATTTGAAAATGTTGTCCTACATTTGTCCCGGTTTGGAAGTCCTGACTTATGGCAACCCTATTTGGGTCACTTTGGAGATATGCTGTTTAAATGACACACACACATTTTAAGAGTCCAGAAGCTGCACCAAAGCTGTGCTCCAGTCCTTAGAACTGGAGCATGGCTTTCGCGTGGCTTCTGGCCTCTTAGGATGCATGCATCATTTAAACAGCATACTTCAAAAGTGGCCCAAAGCAGCTTTATTTTGGCCTGTCTGTTCAGGCCCTAAGTTTACAATTCCAAAATCCCTGTTGGTGTACTTCTATTGCATATTTCTCTACAGCAGGGGGTTGGACTGGATGGCCCCTGTGGTCTTTTCCAACTCTGATTCTTGTTTTTGGTATGACCTTACAGAAGTTAACTTTAAATCAGGTAAGGGTCAGTGGGAGTGTTCATTCCCATGCAGCTCAGAAATATAATGGAAAGTGCAAACGATAAACTTTATAAAGAGCTGTGGCCTCCCCGTAGCTTGCACTACAAAAGATCAAGCAAAAAAGGATGCAAAACAGAGAATCTTGGACATGGCAGCCCAAGAAGATATAGCCACCCTCAGCAGGGTAGGCAATTTAAAATGGTTGAGCTGATACAAACGGTCCTTTCAAATGCCAACTTATCTAAAAATACAGATCCCAAAACATCTCAGAGAGGCATTCACCCCAGCTAGGTTTGACCAACTTGATACCATGGTAAGGCATGGGAGATTCCAGGGTATCCCTTATAATGAACGAACTTGCATTTGTGGTGACCACGAAATTGAGGATCTAGCACACATTTTGTTTAGATGTAATCTGTACCAACAGGAAGGAACCAATACCTTGATCCCTATATTAAACGAACAATATTCTGGGATACTCACATCAGAATATCATACTTTATGAGTGGACAAGATTCAAAAATATCTATTGCCACAACTCGGTTCCTTCATAAAGCATCACTGTTGAGATCTAGATATGTGGGGATGATTGGTGTTAACTGTAAGGGTGATGAAAAGATTTTACATATGATGTCGGATGTTTTATGTTATTTCTACTTCCCATTTTAATTTTATTTTATTTCCCATGGTAACTATTTTACACATTTCTGTTCAATTGTGTAAACACTTTTACTCTTACCTGTTTATTTGTATATCTTTCAGTACATATTGTATATTTTTAGATTTGTATAGTCTGTATATAAGCTGTGCATGTTTAGGCTATTCATATGTATGGTATATATATTGTATTGTGGTTATTGCACTTAGTGCACTATATTAACATTTTGTATGTGTGTGTGTGGCATTACTTGTATTACTATGTTTTGAGTATTTTGAAATGGCCCTCAGGCTATTCAATAAACTTGTTTGTTTGTTTGGAAAGTGCAGATAATGACCCAAGTGTTAGGTCTAAAGGAAAGATAATCACAACCAGTATAAAACAGTAGTGAAAATAGTAACCAGCAAGTCTCTTCTCCTCCATTTCCTCCTGGCTCCCTGATCCCAGCCCCTGCTCCTTAACAGCATTTTTCCTCTATGTAAAAAGTAAAATTACCCTAGGGAAGAGGATAATTCAGCTACAGGAAGGAGCCAGAGTGGCGAAGAAGGGGGAGTCAGGGAAAGAGAGAGAGAGAGAGAGGGTAAAAATAAACAGGAATTCACTCAAAATAACACAGCCTTCAGCATGTCCAAAAAAGGAGGGGGCTGGAAATATTCATGCAACTATGTGTGTGCATGCACGTGTGTTCTGTCTGTGGGGTATCATCAGTGCTCTACCATTCAAGGAACATGGAAGACTCTATTCAAATTAGATACCCACCTCCAAACCGTTTTCAGTTGCATGATTGGGAATACCCACATCCAGATTTTTTAACTTCTCTACCTCCTTCCCAAAAAAAAGGTGTTTCCTGAGATAATGAAAAGGGAAAACAGAGGGACTCTATGATCACTAGCATCTCCTCTTAAAGCAAACCCATCGGCTCCTATGGCTGCTCCAAAAAAGCCAGCTCCTTCCCATTAGACAAGGTGTATGGCAGCCCACCATAAGCAACAGCCTGTGTGGAAAGCACCATCAGAAAGCAGGAAACTGTTAATTGGGATGGATTTATTATTACATTTTTAGACAAGGTCAAAATGTTACCTTATTCACATTACAATTCTCAAAATCCTCACACAAAATAGCCAAGATGACCAGCGGCCTTTTGCCTACCACGAGGTGTCACCTATTGGATTTTTTTTTTTTTTACTCCCAGCTCCTTTCCTCATGCTGCAGTTCTAAAAGAGTGATGGTGGTGGTGGTGGTGGTGATGATGATGATGACGACGACAACGCTGCCGCCACCACCGTCTGGCACCAAATGCCAATTAATGAGTGAACGAGACAGAACACAGGAGCCCTTGGTGCAAATACTCACCAGAGACAACGAGCACATAAAAGAAGAGACAATTAAAAATAACTAAAGCCATGACAAGAATTTTTGGTGCCCTGTTGCTCAGGCCAGGCTAGGTCAGGCATCTGCTTCTCACCCAACATTTAAGAACAAATTGTGGGATTGTGTTTTGTTTTGTTTTTGTTTTTTAAAGACTTTTTGGTATACTGCAGAGTCCCTTTTTGGACAATAAGGTGGATCTGGTTTACCCTTCTTGTTGTTGCTGTGTGCCTTCAAGTTGTAAATTCTGACATATGGAGATCCTAAGATGTTGCCACAGGTTTTTCTAGGCCTGAGGGTGTATGACTCACCAAGGTCTCCCAATGGGTTTGCATGGCTGAATGGGGAATCAAACCCTGATCTCTAAAATCGGAGCCCAACACTCAAGCCACCATACCACACTGACTCTCTTGGTTAAACCTTGGCTCCATTCAATCAATGAGGCAGCATGGTTAAATCACATCAATGGGAGAGGTTCACCTCTAGATCAGCAGAAAACAAGTTTGCTCCATCCTCAATATGACATTCCTTCAAATATTTAAACATGGCTATCATGTCACCTTTTAGTCTTTTCTTCTACAGGCTAAACATGCCCAGCTCCAATGTGAAGTCAAAGGCTTTCTTGGCTGCCATTCATTGCTTTTTGTGGGTTTTTCTGGCTATGTGGCTGTGTTCTGGAAGAGTTTATTCCTGATGTTTCCCCTGCATCTGTGGCTGGCATTCAGATGCAAGCAAAATAGCAGGAATAAACTCTTCCAGAACACAGCCGCATAGCCCGAAAAAATATACCCAGTTCCCTAAGTAACTCCTCATAGGGCATGGATTCCATACCCTTCACCATTCTTTGCTTTCAAAGTGAGTTTCAGGGCTAGAGCCAAGTTCAAATCATGTCCTGGTGAGAGGCCCGAATATTATTCTCTTAAGTGTGCAACAGAGGCAGCATAATCACATAGCTTCCTTGTGAGAATATAATTATCAGATAAAATCAGGAAAGCATCTTGCCCACTTGGGTTATCAAAAGGGTGCAGGGGCCTGGAGAATCAGATAATGCCCAATGAAGCAAAAGTTGATCACAGGGGAAAACATCCATTACTCTGAGGAGCTGAACTCAAGGGGGGCACCCCAGAGCCTGGTACAAGAGGTAACAGAAGGAGCCCTCTGCAAACCTTGCAGGCTTTCAGTGTTCTTTGCTGTGAAGGGAGTTTATTTATTCACACTAAGCTGCTGTCTTGCCTTCTGTCCCTTCAGTGGGAAGTCTCAGCAAATCCCTTCAGGGAGGAGGAATGCAGAGAATGTTTGGTGGGAGATTTACAGCAGAGAAAAATAATGTGAATGACATTCTCTTACATATACAAAGACAAAGACATATATTGCACACAGTATTCATTCAGTGAAGTGCAGTGCAAACTTCTTGACGTCAGCTATGCTAATGGTGTTGTACAGGTATATCAGACACAAAAGTTATTCTCAGTTCTTACAGGAAGAAGAAGCACCCAAGTCACAGGCTATTACTGAAAAAAATATGAATTAATCCACCCTACAGTAAGAAGTAATAATCTGGTAAAATAGCCGCAGCTTGGAGCTAATGCAGAGCTTTGGAAAGTTACTTTCTCAAACTATAGGTCCCCAAATCCCTATGTTGGCCATGTTGACAAGGAATCCTGGGAATTGTGGGCCAAAAAGGAGCTTTTCCAAAATCTAATCCAAACTCTGGTTTCAACTCCAAATGTCAGGGAAAGCACAATAATAAGGGAAAGGAGACCCCTTTTTGAGCCAGCCTTGTTCCCCATGTACAGCACATCTCTAAGGTCACTAGTTACTAGAGTGCAACAGCCTGCAAAGTCTGTCACACTTTGCTCAGCAGAAATCTGCAGTGCACTGGGACTAAATAAAAGAGGTTCACAGCTGTGGGTGCAATCTGGAGGCTGGACAAAGCTCCTACTGCCAGAGTCAGAGGCCAAGGCAGTCCTGCCAGGAAGCAGTGAATACCATCCTCCTGGAATCTCTCCGTGGGTGCTTGCCTGACCTCAACACCAACCAACAAAAGGCTTACACATGGAACTGGGAAAGCCAAGGTGCCCTGGCAGCACATTCCCCATGTGGCTGCCTGCTAAGCCTCTGATTCATAGTGAGCTGGACAGTGGGCACTGGAACTGTCTAGTGCATCTCCTGATTCAGTTACTTGGCCAGCAGGTGTTTCTTTGGCCCACCGCCCCCTCCCTAAGAAAGATAACAAGCCTACAGGCCAAACTGAGTCCACATTCACATTTCCTCTACCATTGGTCTTCCAAAAGCAATGTCAGTCTCAGTTTGGGAAAATTACTTTGTTGGACTGAAGCTTTCAAAATCCAGCATGGTTCTTCAAGGACAGCAGGTAGCCAAGTGTTCCTACACCAGTAGAAAGTAGCAAAACAACTAGGAGCTGCAGGGTTACAACACACTATGTCCTATGAGGAGTGACTTAGGGAGCTGGGTATGTTTAGCCTGGAGAAGAAATGGTTAAGAGGTGATATGATAGCCCTGTTTAAATACTTGAAGGGATGTCATATTGAGGAGGGAACAAGCTTGTTTTCTGCTCCTCGGAGAATAGGACACAGAAGAATGGATGCAAGCTACAGGAAAAGAGATTCCACCTAAACATTATGAGGAGTTTCCTGACTGTAAGAGCTCTTACTGTCAAGAAGTTCCTCGTAATGTTTAGATAGAATCGACAGCAGAATACACTCCCTCAGAGAGTGGTGGAGTCTCCTTCTTTGGAAGTCTTTACGCAGAGGCTGGTTGGCCATCTCTCACTGGGGATGCTTTGATTGAGAGTTCCTGCATGGCAGGGGTTGGACTAGATGACCCTTGTGGTCTCTTCCACCTCTATGATTCTATGATTCTAATACCAACTTGAGTGGAAAAAGAGAGAGGTTACATGCCCTTCCTTCCCAACAACACCAACCTGATCCAATTAGACGTACAGGTAAGAGCCTTAGCTCAGTAGAAGGGCACAATGATATCTAAGAATAGGAAATAACCCACCCTGACACACAGGAGAGCCTCTATGAGTCAATACACATAGATACCACTGAGCTAGATGGATCAAGGGTCTGACTCAGATTCAGACTCCTTTACAGCTACTTTTAAATTGTTGTTGTACTGGTTGTTAATAGTGGAAAATTTAATCATAGGGCTGCATCACATCTATTTTGCTCCTGACAGCAGTAGCATGCATGGAGCCATAGATTCTAAAGACAGCACTGGGATAGAAGAGACAGATAATCCAAGGCATATCAATGTCCCTATGCTTGGGCCTAATTTATACTTCATGCAAAAGCAGGATCATGAGGAACTAACAAAATATTTTTTTCGTGGGTTTTTCGGGCTATGTGGCCATGTTCTAGAAGAGTTTCTTCCTGACGTTTCGCCAGCATCTGTGGCTGGCATCTTCAGAGAATGCTTGCCTGGAAAGGGCTTGGGTATATATATTGTGTGACCTGGAAAGATAGGAGTGATTTGCATGTGTGTTGTTCTGTTGCTAATGGCAGGCCTCAGGGTAGGAGGGTCTGCAAAAGAGGATTAGTGTCTGCTTGATTAGTGCTCCTTGTCTGCTGGGAAACCCCTGACTCTGGGAGATTTTTCATTTGCATTTGTTGAGTCTTCATCTTGCTATTGTGAACATGGCCACATAGCCCGAAAACCCCACAAAAAAATATGGATGCCGGCCATGAAAGCCTTCGACTCCACAAACAAAAGATTCATGAATGTATTTTCTATAGCAAAGTTCTCAAGAAACAATAGATAAGAAAAACAAGGATCCAGAAAAAGAAGCAGGCATCACACAGGACAGGAGGATTAGTAAAGGCTCATCCAGTTTTGTATATTTGGATCACTAGAAATGGCTTTGTCTTGATCACCTTGAGAGTCTCAGATGAGCTCGAAATGCTCCCGAGGGGCTATGTCCACAATTATACAGGGCAAAGGAAAGGAAGGACTGTAGTTTCCAGAGTTTTGGAAAAGTTTTACTGGAAAAGTTACTTTTTGAATGATGACTTCCAGGAATCTCCCAATCAGCCTGACCATGTTGGTGGGGGGTGGGCAGGTCCTGGAAGCAGTACCTCTTTTAAAAGTAATTTTCCCAAGGCTTTCACTGTGCTATAATATTTGTTACAGTGGCATTGGCCTAGAATAAATACAGTACTTAAACTACCTGTGAATTATCATGTAGATGCCATCTTCTGCACAGAAATATTAGTCATTTATTTCTTTTGTCTGGGATTTGAAATGTGATTTATAGGGACACATTGACTTTCATCTGTCTTGGTTAGTTGTACTTATGGGCACATTTAATCTATTTTTACTAGGGATATAAACTAAATGAAACTGAGTTTTAAAATCTTAGGGGCTAAACAGACCAGTGATAAATGCTGGCATGGGAGCGGAGTGGCGGTATGGAAGCCGCATGTCGGATGCCCCAACTTCTCCCTGATGCCGGTGCCATGCTGCCCACCTGACCAGGCAGCAGGCAGCATCAAGCCATTTCTTTGGCACAGCGTTTAAACGTGCTGCACCAAAGAATTGGTTTGCCATTCTTTTTAGTACTGGCAAAGTGGCAGATAGGGGCCGCGGTGTGTGGTTGCTGCAGCCCGAATCTGGCGAGGAAAGGGGCAGCGGGACACCACTCCAAAGGGGCGGTCTGTTTTGCCCCTTATTTCCACATAGTGCTGGGGCTGTGACAGGGGACAAGTGACACAGCCTGGATGATTCCGCACTCCCAATTTAAATAATAGTAAATGACAATAAAATGTGTTAATAAACTGTTATGCATACAGTGCCATGTGTATAATTACCCTCTTCCTACCACTTAACCAAATGATACCTGCCATAAAAATTATACTGTACAATAAAACCATAATAAAACTATCAGATCACGTTTAAAATTATGCATATGAAGTTTGTTTGTTTATTTATCGTGTGTCCATATAGGTTGTATTATGAGCTAGGCCAATTTTCCATTTCCAGCTGGACTATTGATTTTAGTGGCCTTTCAATAATTGAGGAGGGGGGGAGGCAGTTATCTGTGAAGATGCTGTGGTAATGTTAAGTAAGAAGAAGCATTCCTGTTAGTAGATGTGGGGTACATTTCACCTCCTGGGAGGCTTCATGGTTAAGGCTAGAGTGGAACATATGTGCCCATGTGTGCAGGTAGGGGAGGACAAGAAGGAGAGAGGATATGGATTTCAGTGTCATTGCTTAAATGTCCCATTAGTAATTCTGCATGCAGTCAGTGGCTTGAGGAGTTGTGCTATAAATATTCAACATTACATCCATTAATTCCTAGCATCCCCTTTCAATACTACAACTTCTTTGGCAGAGAAGGCTAAGTAGGAAATAAAAGTCATCTTGTGTGTGTATCTGCTTTCACTTGTCAACTTATGGAAACACCATGAATTTCATACAGTTTTCTTAAGGAAGGGATATTTTCTTTGGTGGCTACAACAAGCTTTGAAACTACAGCAACAAAAAGGATAATTGTATGGAATGTAGCCTACACATATTCCACCTAAGGTCAAGGAGGAAGCCATGGTCAGCCATGTATAGCAGAACTAATTGTGTAAAATAGACAATGTCATGAAATAAGGGATTAGTCAAATGTGAAGATGTGAGTGGCCAGCCTGCAGTGCAGGTACCACAGATAATCTATAGCATTTTGGAATATGAGCAAATAGGGTCAAACTGTCTAGTTATATGTTAGAGTAGGGATGTGCAACTTGGTCTCTAACTACAGTTCTCAGAATCGCTGCCTAATTCCTACCACAGTTTATAATCATGCCTACACACCTGCCTACCTCTCCAATGACATGTTACTACTTGCCTTACACTTCAGCTGACAAGAGGCAGCCAAACACATGTGGAAGTGGGCTGTATATGAAGAACAACGGGATATTAATATAGTTTCACCTACTTAATAAGCTGGACTGTGTCACACATGTGAAAGAAAAGAAATGAGAAAGAAAGATGGGAAAGACAGTTCTAGATGTTGATAATGTTCTACAAGTGCCGTTTGTTCAAAGGGATAGTACTCATACTCCTGTCTTTGAGTCTGCTTCCCAAACTTAATCAGTGGCTTTGGACACTTACATGTGAATGGTTTTCTTGGCAACAGTTCATAAAATCATAGAATTGGAAGAGACCCCCAAGGGCCACCCAGTCCAACCCCATTCTGCCATGCAGGAACTCCCAATCAAAGAATCCCCAACAGATGGCTATCAAGTCTCTGTTTAAAGACCTCCAAGGAAGGAGACTCCACTACACTCCGAGGGAGCAATGTGTTCCACTGTCGAACAGCCCTTACTGTCAGGAAGTTCCTCCTAATGTTGAGGTGGAATCTCTTTTCCTGCAGCTTGCATCCATTGCTCCACGTTCTAGTCTCTGTAGCAGCAGAAAACAAAGCTTGCTCCATCCTCATTATGGCATCCCTTCAATGGCAGCTAATAACAACAACAAAACAACTAGGCAGTTGAACCAATCTATTGTTGGCCAGTGATGGGGAGGGAAATTCCCATTCTACTTCAAGAATAATCAGACAGACTTGCAAGCAGAACACAGGAAACAGACACAGTGATGACAGCTTAGCAACAAAAATTACTTATTTGAGCTAGTTCCATTTATTTCTATTTCCTATCACCACGAGGGACACCATCTAAAATTATCTCCAGCTTTATTAGTATAAAAAAAATCCAGGATTTGTATACATTTATTTTCCACTGACCAAAGAAACTGTGTATTATATTCAAGGATGACAACAATGCTGAGTGACAGCTGGATTCAATTTATTTTTATTTTTTATGGAAGGGGATCTCCTATTTTCTACTTTTTTGTTTCAGTACAATCTGAAACCATCATTAGGCAGTCTAACTTAAATGTTTGCTGCCCCTCCTTTTCCATTTCATCCTGAGACTGACCTTGCAGACTTTGTGACTTCATCATCAAGTCAGCCTTTTACGTCTCTTTCTCCCCACTTTGTATATTTACTTTTTGTAACTTGTTGATTGACAAAGAAATCTGGAGCTCTCAAAACAAGTGTGACCTTGGAGTTTGCCTTATAAAGATATTACCCGTCTATGGATTTTGGGATTCTTCATTCCACTGCAGGATTCCACTGCTAAGGCATTCCATACATGTGGCTGCTCAAACTGTGTTTAAAAACCTCTAACAGTGTGAGGAACTGGCATGGGATAGTGGTTTGAGCACTAGAATATAACTCTGGAGACTAGGGTTCAAATCCCCACTCAACCATGGAAACCCATTGAGTGACCTTGGGCAAGTCATACTCTCTCAGTCTCAGTCAAAGGCAAACTCTCTCTGAACTAATCTTGCCAAGAAAACTCTGCAATAGGTTCACCCTAGGGCTGCCACAAATCAGAAATGACTTGAAGGCACACAACAACAAAGAGAGCACTATCCTTTGAGGTAGTCTACTCCACTATTGAACAGCAATCACCATCAGGAATTTCCTCCTAATATTGGAAGGGAAGCAGGGAAGAGACTTTGATGGGTAAGGATTTTGCGACAAATAGGAGGCTGTTAATTGGTCACTGGCACAGTCAGTATGTCTGACTGTGACGCACTGATGTGTGGGGAATGGGATGCACATTGGACTGGTTCTCTGGCTTCTATAAGAACTGTGGTGGAAGAAATAAAGAGTTCATAATCTCTCTAAAAACTAACAGCTTCTTCCTTAGAAAGGAATGAAGGATGATCTGTGGGCCAGTCTTGGCCTCCAAAGTAATTTCCTCTGGCTTCTGGCAGTTCAAATAGTAGTCAAGATATGGTTAGTACCAAAGTTCACCCACAGTTTTAGCCATGAGGGGAAAAAATGTTTCCAAGTTGTGTGTAAGAGAAGAGAGCCCACACTTTAATATCCTTTTAGATTTTGTACATAACACTTTTTTCTTGCCTAAACACACATGTTCTACAGTGGAAGTCCCTGCTGCTTAGAAGTACAGCTACTGTATTTTCTGGCATATAAGACTACTTTTTAACCCAGGAAAATCTTCTCAAAAGTCAGGGGTAGTCTTATACACTGGGTGTTGTCTTATAGGGCAGGTGCTGAAACCTCCAAGCTGGACTGGAGAATCTGCGGTCGCTGCATATGGTGGGGGAGCTCAAAAACGACGGCAGCTGCATCCCCACCATATGTGGCGACCGCTGTACAAGTACGGTAGAAGAAAATCCACTCACTAGGATTTGTGGAAAGAAGTGACTTAATGCGGTCCTGATGACAAGGTGAGGGGGTGCCTCACCGGGAAGGTGTTAGTGAAGGGTAGAGCAAGCTGCAGGCGTCCAGGACGCCTGGGGTATGGAAAAAAGAGCTGTGTTTGTGCTACCACTCTGATAGTCTTGGAGACAGGCAGGGCTGGGCAGGCAGGGAGAGCTGACCAATCCAAGCAGGCTTTGTATAAAACAAGTTTTCCTGCTAAGTACCTGAATGTCATAAGCATTGAAATTAAAATTACCATATCAAATTCAAATCTAATTTTTTTAAATTTCTATTTGGTGTGCATTGGGGTAGTCTTATGCAGCGAGTATATACCAAACTCTATATTTTAAATAGAAAAGTTGGGGGTCGTCTTATACACCCAGTCGTCTTATACGCCGGAAAATACGGTAATTTGCAGGACTTCAAACCGTTAGGTTGGCAGAAGCTGAGACTAGTGGCAAGAGCTTACCCCATTGTGTGGCACTTGGGCTTTGAATTATCAACCTTACGACCATCAGAATTGGCATCTGAACCACTAAGCCACTGCATCCCAGGTAATATGGCATATTACCTGGGAACTATGCTGCATTGAGCTGTAGTTAAATAAACAGAATAAAAAAATGTAAATCATTTTTAAGCACTTTAGTATGCAGTGTTATTACCTGGCCTACTAAAGGAATCATCACAATACTGTACAGACTTTAGGTGGAAACCTCTTTTACAGCCAATATTTGTTGGATTAGCAAGCTGAAACCTTAAACAGTCATCCTGGTTATCCATCCCTTGTCCTGAACAATCCCTGTTTGCAGAGGTTGCCTGTGGTTCAGTCCTGAGCTAAATGTTTCTCTCCAATGCTATACAATCAGCCACTAACGTATGAAAACTTCAAAATGATAGGGCTGAAAGGATCAGCATCCACTAGGAGTACAGTTTCAAAGTGCTAGGTTTTTTTAACGTACAACTGGGAGTTGTACGTTCAAAAAACAACACTTTGAAACTATTACAATCCCATGAGAATTGCTATAATTAATGGCACTAAGGCAGGTTCCTCTGTACACACCCAGTTTCTTCTAGAGCAGGGGTTCCCAACCTTTTTGACTCACACAGCCCTAAGGGTTCCATGGAGCAAAGGTTGGGAACCGCTGTTTTAGAGCCATCTGAAGATGTTGGTGTGTGACCTCTTCTCGAAGCTATGACCTTCACAGCCATGAAGTCTGGGGACAACTTATGAAGTTGAAACTAAATAAAGTAACTTTTCTGGGCTCTGACCAGAAACAAGAGAAACAGAAGCCCTGTTCACAGAAATGGAAAGTGAAAAGGCAGGTGGCCAGAGGATCGGACAAACGGGCTCAGCGCAGGCTGCCTATTGAAAAGAAGGGACCTAAGAGCACAGGCAAAGTAGTTTAAGAGGTTTGTGATGTGTGTGATCCTCAGGTTAGGGTTAGAGGGCAGACACCTCCTAGAATCCTATAGCAGCCAAGGTATGACAGAAATCAAACACTTCAGAGAGTCACCAGAATTCCCACTATCCACACTGAGTGTTCCATCCAATTAAGGGAAGATGTCACTCCAGTGCTTGGGGACTACAAGCCTCCTGGTGATGGTAGTAGCCATGCTTTCTTAATACATTTCAACAGCTACCAGGATAAGAAGTTAGTATGACCTCAACCTGGGTTTTTTCTCTACCAGTTGTGTGCCACATGGCCAGCTTCTCCTCTGTTTACTCTGTGGTTCCTATATAAGGCAGAGCAAGAGGAAAATGTAGCTAGGCCAGCAAAGTTCCATAAGCTTGAGCACAAAGCAATGATTTTGCATTTAAACCTCGGGAAAGCTAAGATAGTAATAATTATCAAGTGGCTTTATATTTATTCACTGAGAAAAGAAGATAAAAATCCATCCCTGGTTTTGTTGCAGTCAGTGTGCCAGTGACGGATTCAGTCCCAGAAAAGGGAGTCCTCACATTTAACAGTGATTAGGCTTCTCGGTCAGAGAATGAGTCTGCATGTATCTTTGGAAATTGTTCAGAATTAGATCTTTCCTGTCTCTTCCAAGATACAGAAAGTGGTAGCAGGAGGAGGGAGAAGAAGACAGAAAATAGCACACATCCATGGAAGAAAAACATATTTCAAAACATACCAGATTATTTATTAGTGAAATTTGTAGGAATGTTTGAGCAGACTGTAGGGAAAGGGTAAATAGCCTATTAGCTAGCAACACAGTAATGCAAACTCTGGCACAGTGGCTGCAGGTCAAAGACACCCTCTCTGCAGAAACATTATAAATATTTAGGGTTGGGCAATGTAACTATCCACCTTCCCACCCTGCAAATAAAGTACTAAAATCATCACACGAATGGAATTTCAAGAAACAATCAACACCCACTAGAGGTTAGAGGAAAGAAATTATTACCATCAGCAGCACCTTCCACAAAATCCTTGCCAAGGCCAAAGGCTTGGGAAGGGAAGGAAAGAACACCTTGTAAATAACTCAGAAGCAGCAGAAGCAGCAACAGAGGCTGTGGATGCCAACAAAATCTCACAGAATATCCATTTCACATATTTCAGTCCCAAAGAGGAAGACACAAATGGTTTATGTTTTAATTGCAGAGGCCAGGGATTTAGACATTGACTACTGAATTTCCTCCCTCTCCCTCCCTCTCTTCCCCATACACAGAAAGAAGCAGTGGGGAAGTCAAAGCTTAAAACTGATACACTGAATTCAAAAGACTTCCCGGCAAGATTTGTGACCCTTGTCATTTTAAGTCTGAAAGCAGGAGGGAGACTTTGCTGTCTCACCAGTCTTATGTGAGAGAATCATTCACTAACACAACTCATGCTACTTACACACCACCTTTCAGACCTTGCTATATAGAGAGAAACAGAAATACACCCTGTCATGCAAGGCATGGAACTCACCAGCTGACAGGCTGAGGTCTGAGCTGCTGGTGCAATGCCACTGAGAAGCCAAAGAAGCTGCCATTGTCTCCATACTTGAGGATGGTTTCAGTAATGTCTAGATTAAAGGCTGAAGTCCCCAGGAGGTGGAGGGTGAGGCAAAAGAGAGAGAAGTTGAGTGTCCCAAACATGCTGCTGGGCAGCTTGTAGCAGGCACAATACTTGGAGCTGCCACTGTAACTATTCTCAGACCTCCCTCTCTGGGAGGCGTTGGAGGAGACAGTTGCCTGGCTCTGTCACACGCCCTCTCACTCCCTTTCCTGACTGACTGTGGCTGCCCAGCCAGCTTGAGATTGTACAAATCCTCAGGCAACCTTGCCTCATATGTCTCCCTCCTCATTCTGTCTCTTTCTCATTCTCTCTCCCTCCATTCTGTAGTGCAGGTAGGAGGAGCACAGCTTTCAAACAGCAAACACGCCCCCTTCCTATAAATGTACCACTGGACAGCATAAAGAGAAAAACCAGAGGAGGGAAAAAGCAGGTGCATAAAAACCCAAAGGCCACAGATCCAGCGACTGTAAATAAAACTTTGGTTAAAAAGGAAGGAAGGAAGGAAGGAAGGAAGGAAGGAAGGAAGGAAGGAACCAAGGAACCTTTCTGAACTAATAAGCCACCACGCAACTGATCTTCAGTACCACAGCATGGTGTATGTTGGCCTTGCTCAAAAGGGTTTTGATAAAAGATACAAAAACTTTCAAATGCTGTTAGATGTAAAATCAATGGACAAACTAGATCCTACTTTCAAACTGCCTTGTACTTTTGGGGGGGGGGGAATACTGTCACTTGTCTCAAGTACAGTACTGAAAAAACTCAAAGGTGCAAGGAAGGAATTTAATTGCAATTCTGTACATATTTACCTAGGAACAAAGCTGGGGAAAGTTAATTGTTTGGACAGCTTCTGGATCTCTCCTAACCCCTGTTCTGGCAGTTGTTGTTTGTAGAAAAGGTAATTTTTCCCAGGTCTGGCAGGCCAGCCTTTAGTGTGTCAGTGGAGCATGCCAGATATTGAGTACAACCAAATATTTTTTAAATGTTATTTATGTTAAACTATCAAATACAGAACAAGCAAATAACAAATACCCATAAAAAGTCATGAAAAAACAAAGAGAAAATCAACACATTTCTGTCAGTTTCTCAGTTTGCTTAATCACTCATATTTTACAGAGATATAAACAAATCCAGGCAGCTTCAGGCTGACTGGATGTACAAAACGAAGGTGCATTTTGGGAGCTTCCAAAGGAACAGAAGTCCTTTGTTGAATGCTAGTTTAACCCTTCCACCTGCAATCAAAGAATTGCAGGGAACTAACTCCAATTTGAAAAGTGATAAATGTATAAACTTGAACCATATGCTCTCAAATGAATCTGCTTCCTTCTAACCCCTTCGTGACTCACTGTACAATGTTTGTCAGTATCAGGACAAGTGCAGTTCCCCATACATGGTCATCTGTGTTTTCCAGCATAGTGCTGTTTGACATCTAACTGGCTTTTGGGGAAAAAAGTGACTAAGGTCCAAAATACACTGCAAAAATAATCCAATTTGACACCACATTAACTGCTCTGGCTCAATGCTAGGAAATTCTGGAAAGTGTAGTTTTGTGAGACATTGAGCCTTCTCTGTCAGGGAGCTCTGGTGCCACAATAAACTACAATTCCCAGGCTTCCCTATTACTGAGCCAGGGCAAATAAAGTGGTCTCAAAGCAGATTATTCCTGCAGTGTGTTTTGGTCCTGAGTCTCTAAATAAGAAATTGCTAATTTTATTGTGAAACATGTTTGACAATGCTAACTGTGAGTCAAAGGTGATCTGCTGACCAGTAATATCCCAGTAAAGACCATCTCATATGAGTACATCTACCGCATATGCAAATACCTTAATAAAATTCACCTGTAGCTATAGGGGCAACTGGAGGCGCCTCTGTCAAAGGAGCAGTGAATCCATTCTGAGCTCTAATCCCAACTTAAAAGATGCTATCTGTGGTGCTGAACTCTATCCCCAAGTATGGGCTAAACCAAGAGCAGCATTCCCCACTCCACTGGAATTGTAGCTTCAAAACTCTCCATTGCCTGGATCCTTATGCACCTTGAAATCCTAAGCAAGAAAATGAAATATTTTTGTGAACCTGAAGATATCTCTTCAAATATAAGAATAACACCACACCTTGTACATTTGGAGGTTATGTAATTCATTATACTGAGAGGCCCTGGGGCTTCACTATTGAAAACCCTACTTCAAACCAAGACACCCCAGGGATGTCTATAGATATATATTTTTTAAAAGAAGAAGAATAGTGTTGCTTCAGCTCCCACCATGAGCCACATACAGGACAAAAAGCAGCCATCACATTTTCCAGTACATGGGGGCTATTTTTAAACAGCTGTGAAAGCTTGAAGCGACATTGGAGTGTTGGCAGAGGCCCCACATCCCTGGGAATCCATATCATTTACAAATGCAGCAGCAGCAGCAAAGGAACAGCACAAGCATCACAGGAAGAACTTGGAAGTCCTCAGTCCTTTGGGATTCCTGTTCTGATTTTAGCAGGGCTGCCATTTGCACGGCTTGTTTTTTTCAACTTTAGTAGTTAGAAAGTGGAGAGAGCTCTTGCTTTTTTGAGGGGAGACAATTCTTTCTATATCAGTTCCAGTGTCTTGCTTCTTCTAAAATTCTGGTTATCTCATAGTTTCTGCTACAGCTTATCTATTATCTATAAGCTATAAGTTTGCCATATTCATTGCTGGAAACTGCCTCATTCTAAACAGAATCTAAGAACTGGCCCAATTCTTTCTGAAGACCCCAGAAAAGGTATTCCTGCAAGCCCCAGCCTTACACATGCGCAGAGAGAGAGAGACAGAGAATAAGACCCCTGAATAGATGTACCATGCTATATTGGGCAGAAACAAAGATTCCAACCTGCCTGCCCTTCCCACTCAGTAATAATTTTTAAATGCCCCTCGGGAAAAAGAGGGGGTCAGGATCAAGGGTCAGCTTGAATAATTGTAAACAGAATGTAGAATCAGGAAACACAGGCGCACAACAGCATCCTGGGATCTGTAATGGAACAACTAGGCTAAAGCTGGATTTGATGG
Organism: Sceloporus undulatus; assembly: GCF_019175285.1. Taxonomy (NCBI): domain Eukaryota; kingdom Metazoa; phylum Chordata; class Lepidosauria; order Squamata; family Phrynosomatidae; genus Sceloporus; species Sceloporus undulatus. The sequence goes on from NC_056523.1 coordinate 160,098,828, forward strand.
CATTGCCTACCACTTGAGCTTTTGGCTGCTACAAGGTCGCCTCTGCGGTCATCCAGCTGAGCCACTCTAATGCCACTCCAAACAAACAGGTAAATTAGCAAGTAAGATATTACAGCAGTTTACTTAAGACTGTCTACTGAGGAATAAGACAGTCCGGTGTAGAAAGAGGGTGCAGTGCAGAACTTCTCTAAAACAAATGGTTCCTGATGTTTTTGTAATACAGGCTCCTACGTTCTCTGATTTACTTTATGTTCAAGCTTCTTATTTTACACTTCTTTTCTTTAGAAGAAAATTGGAGTTTGCTGGGTACAGCCAGACCTTATGCATGTCCAAGCAACAGTAAGTCCCACTAAATTCACTTAGGCTTAGTTTCAAATAAATGTGCATAGGCTTAGGATGTTTCACAAGCAATGCAAAGCCTGCTTCTCTTCTAGTAATTGTGAGTCACCACAATGATACAACTGTTTTACAATATATATCGCATATTAACATCTGCTGGGAGAGACAATCCCTTCATACTTATTGATCATAAAACTCTACAACAGTGGTTCCCAACCTTCCTAATGCCACGACCCTTTAATACAGTTCCCCATGTTGTGGTGACCCAAACCCATGAAATTATTTTCGTTGCTACTTCATAACAATAATTAAATAGGTGTTTTCCAATGGTCTTAGGCGACCCCCATGAAAGGGTCATTCGACCCCCAAAGGGGTCCTGACCCACAGGTTGGGAACCACTGCTCTACAAGGATAAGCTCTCCCTTATCTGGAGCAATTTGGCTGACTGATGGGGTTCATTGTACATCACCCATCATGGGTTCTGAGCCTATTTTGGGGATAGCAGTCACCATATTGAGTAGCTGCTTTAAAGGCTGGCCTAAGACCCAAACAACATGCACCATCCTGACATGGAAGCCATTAGGCACCACCAGTCTGGTCACCAATCCCTCTCATCATTGCCATAGAACTGCATCATTTGCAATGAGTGGAACTACCAATCCTTTTTTTCCCTGGCATAGTTCCTCTGTCTTGAAGAGCAGCATGCCAAGGCAGATATCCAGCAAGTGAAACATTTTCCATCACTGCCTCTGAATGCCAGGAGAAACACTACTTTCCAAATATCTGCTTCATTATCCTATATATTGCATTTATACACTGTATGCCACACACATGGATGCAAAACTTTCCCACAGACAGAGACAGGTCAAAACAAATCACACAAAAAAAAGTTTTAATACTAGCAGCAGTGTATACATCCTAACCTCTAGGATTGGTTTTTCCTTTCCCAAGAATAGAATCATAGAATCATAGAGCTGAAAAAGACCACAAGGGCCATCCAATCCATCCCCCTGCCATGCAGGAATACAAGATCAAAGCATCCTGACAGAAGGCCATCAAGATTGTGTTTTAAAACCTCCAAAGTTTTAAACAGAGGCTGGCTGGCCATCTGTCGGGTATGCTTTGATTGAGAGTTCCTGCATGGCAGGGGGTTGGACTGGATGGCCCTTGTGATCTCTTCCAATTCTATGATTCTATGAGTCTATGAAAGAAGGAGACTCCACCATATTCTGAGGCAGCTTGTTTCACTCTGGAACAGCTCCTACTGTCAGGAAGATGATATTATTTTGTTCCCTCAGTATCAATTCCTTTCTTCCTCAATCGATGCTTTCTTCTGGACTGACTTGCTTCTTTGAAAGTTTTATGATGATGATTACTGAAGAACAAGTGGGACCTGTAAGAAAATGCTGCAGTGTTCCTTGCCTTCTAACAGGAGTGCCCCCATTCAAGCTTCCAGATAGTCATCTCTTCCCCAGAGAAACTGCTTCCCATCTCCCATACCCACATTTGCTATCTTTCTTTTCCAAATGACAAGCAGCATCATTCAGCATACTACTGAGCAACTGTTAGAAATGTTTGCCTGTTTCCCTCTTAGATTTATTTTAAAAATATTTTTGGAGTCCTGAAAACCTGGAGGGGGGGGGATTGTCTGCTAGGCAAGTAGTTTCTTTCATCTCATTTCTCAGTGGCTCTGTTCTAGCTCCATTTCTGTCAGCACTCATCACCTGAATCCATTATTGTGTAAGGTGCAATTGCCTGCTCTCACACTTCCCTGCTCCCTTGTAGGATGCATCTATCCTTCTCTCCCTCCTCCCTTTCTCCCCCCTGCCACACAGCTCAATAATCCAAAGTAAATATCAGGACAGTGTACACTGGCCCTCTAGATGTTTTGAACTTGAACTCTCAGAATTCTAAAATAGACTACTTGATGATAAGGGATTATGGAAGGTGTAGTCCCAACCACCTGGAGGAGTGAAGATTTCCCAGCCCTGACAAACAAGCATTTCAATTTGTGTGCAAGTCTACACAATTCTCCTTCAACTGTGAAGAACACTTTTACTTTTATAAAATTATTATTTTATTTACACAGTCAAGATTTACGAAAGATAGACAAGTGGTCTTGGCAACAGAACTCTAAACCACACAAAGAGAAAAGAAGAGAAGCCACAAACTATAGAAGAAATCATTCATTTTCAGATTCTTTTTACAACATATATGAGATCAAGGGATACCAGTAAGTCACGCTCCTAGCACCATTGAATTGATTTTGAACTGGAAATGGGAGAGAATTGAGGACCTTTCTGAATGCCTTTTCAAACATAACCTTCACTTTCCTTTTCAGAAAGTTATTTCTTACAGCCTGTCGTAACCATTACATCTCTTTCCAGCCTCTACTCTCATCCGCCCATCTTATAATCTTACTACTAAAAGAAATAGAGTGCCCCAGCAGAATTGCCATGTTTGGTATTAGAGGAAAGTACACTGCAGTTGGTGAGTAAGGGGATTGCCCTCTAGCTGGCTCTGAACACCCTTTCAGAAAGAACAAAAGTTGTTATATAAATGACAGTTATACTTATTACCTCCAGATGAGAGAAAGTATATACAAGTTGGAAGAGATACAAGTTTTACCAATTCTGTTCTGTTGTAAATTGTAGCATGGGAAATTTTTCCTTAGAAAATAAATCACAACTTCCAAATTAGGCTTAGAAAAGCTCATTTCCCTCTTCTTATCACAGTCTGAGGGCAGCTTTCTCTAAAAAGCCAAGAAGCAGCACCAACATAGCAGTAGAAAAAGACACGTGAAAATAATTCCTTGTTTAGAAGATTAAATCTTCTCCTAAGACCTTTCTTATTTTGGAGTTCTTGAAGTTGATAAAAAAAATCTAGAAAACCTAGCCTACATTCATTGAGAGGCAGTCAAAGTATCTGATCAACATTCCACAAATTGGGATGAGAGAGTTTGATAGCCAGGACAGGGATCAGCGATAAAGTCTTCTTTTTGTTAATTCAGAGCAGCCTGGGAAGTGGTAGGTGAGACAGTCACTTCTGCCATCTTCCACTTTGCATGTCCAAGTAAATATGGGGTGGGGCAAAGAAAACAGATAAATTGTCCAAAGAACAACAATTTGAATGCTAACTCATTAAGGGTCAAATTATTTAAGAATTTTCTTTAGGTATTCCAGGCTCCTCCAGGCTCCAAAATGGATAAAGCAAAAGAGAAAGTAGTGGACAAGTGGGAATCCAAACGGTAAAGTAATTCCTCCTCCTTCTTTATCAGATTGACTCTCAATACACTCATGGTAGGACCCCTTCCTGCAGACTGAGTACCAAAGATATTTGCAACTCTTGCTTGACTGGGCCTCTTTTCACTAGCACAAAAAATCTGCTTGCAACATCCTGTGGCCTCAGAGGGAGCTGGTGGATGGACTATCCTTTGATATGCCCAGAACTGGTACAGGTGTACATTTGGCCTGTACTAAACATGGGTAGCCCTAAAGATCAGAATTGGTTTCAGTAGGAGTTTTGATCCCCTTCACTAACCAAAGTACTGTATCTGGATTTACCTCCTTTCCTCTTTCCTAGTCTGTCTCTTTTTGCTTTTCATTATATCTGTTAAGACTATAATAAACCATTCTGGCAGGGATGAATTAGTTCTCCAGAGCACTGAATAGACTCTAAAGTGCTAATTATCAACCCACAGAACTCATTGTTCCCAAGAGACTGAAACTATCAGCCCCCCCCCAATTAATTGAGAAAGGGACTGGTGCCTGTTGTGAGCTAAAACAGAAAATGATCATCGTCAACTGCTCATCATGGACTGAAACATCAAGGCTGCAATGTTTCACAGGAAAGAAAATCAATCCACTGGCCTTCTAGCCTATGAAAGATAATGGGGATGGGGGTATGGATTGATGTTCATTCCCTCAACACTTACCAGCTTGGAGGTTTCAGTACATACTTTTTCTTAAGCATCCAAAATTGAACACTGACAAAGACATGCCATATACATAATTAAGACTGCAATCTTATATTCTATTACTGTGGATTAAGTCACACTGGACTCAATGGAGTTTACTTTAGAGTAAATATTAATAGGATTATCATGTAAGACTGGTGTTCTACACACACTCACTTTGAAGTAGGTTCCATTGAGCTGCAAGACTTAAGCAGAACAGCTGATGACAGAGATGACCTGGAAGTCTCTCATTCATAGGATCACCATACGTCAAAATCGACTTGATAGCATAAGGACAATTATTAATATTATCGAATTTTATGAAAAGAACCCAGGAAAAGAATTGGCTTTATTGTTTTTAGATGCAGAAAAAGCATTCGATAATTTGAATTGGCAGTATATGTTAAATTTATTTCAAAAACTGAATTTGGGAGATAATATAACAAATTGGGTAAAACAATTATATAAGGAGCAATTGGCAAAAATTATCGTAAATGGATCCAAAACAGAAACGGTTAGGATTGAGAGAGGCACTAGACAGGGCTGCCCACTTTCCCCTCTATTATTCATAATGAGTGTGGAGATACTATGTAATGATATAAGAAACAATACAGAAATTAGAGGAACTAGAATAAAAGGCCAAGAATATAAAATCAAAGCATATGCTGATGATCTGGTTATAATTGTGGAAAACCCTTTAATAAATGTGGAAAGAGCCCTCCAATTGGTTGATGATTTTGGGGTTTGTGCTGGATTGAAAAATAACAAATCTAAATCAGCAATGATTACATTTAATTTGGAAAAAAAGAAGCAAGAAAGTTTACAAACAAAAACGGGAATTCAAATTCAGAAAAAAGTCAAATATCTAGGTATATATATAACAAATAAAAACAGTGATCTTTTTGAAAACAATTATAAGAAAAATTGGCAAGAAATAAAGAAAAAATTGGAAGTTTGGTCAAAACTACAAATTTCATGGTTGGGCAGAATTGCACTATTTAAAATGAGTATGCTCCCAAAAATGATCTTTCTATTCCAAAATCTACCAATAATCAAAAACGATCTAATATTTGGACAATGGAAAAAAGATATATTGAAATTTATATGGCTAAATAAAAAAGCAAGAATAAAGTGGTCTTCATTAATAGACAGTAAGGAGAGGGGGGGACTGGCTTTGCCAGATCTTAAATTATACTACCACGCATGCTGCATAGATTGAGTATGGGATTGGATACATTTGGAAAACTACAAACTGCTAAATTTAGAAGGATTCAACTTAATCTATGGCTGGCATGCGTACATGTGGTATGGGAAAATCTCTAAGAACAAAATTTTCAACGACCATATAATTAGAAATTCACTATTCAGGGTTTGGAACAAATACAAGGAGAAAATATATAGATCCATCCCAGAATGGGTCTCACCCCATGAAGCCCTATTTAAAAACACTGGTATTGAGAAAGATAATTGGCTGAGATATAGAGAAATCTTAAAAATAGAAAAAGGGCAAAAGACAATGAAATCTAAGAAAGAACTAGAGGACAGTGGTATTAAATTGCAATGGTTCTCCTACTTCCAGTTGAGAGAAAGATTCAGGATGGATAGCAAAGAACAAGGAGTGAGTAGGGAAGAAACTGAATTAGATGTGATCATTTGAGGGGGTAAAAGGATAGGTCTAATCTCAAAATTATACAAACTATGCCTTAAATTAGAACTAGAAAATGAAAGGATTAAGCCGTGCATGATTAATTGGGCAAAAAACATTGGACATACAATAAATTTAGATAAATGGGGAAAAGCCTGGGGTAAAGGTATAAAGTTCACATCATGCATGGATATAAAAGAAAATTTGATAAAAATGATCCACAGGTGGTACTTGACCCCTTCCAGATTAAGCAAGATTTACAAAAACAACACAGGAATATGCTGGAGATGTAACGGAAATGTAGGCTCCCTTTACCATATGTGGTGGACATGCCCGAAGATGCAAATATTTTGGAAAGAAATTAGAGATACAATACACAAGATATATCAAGTGGATTTAAAGATGGACCCGGAGCTTTTCTTATTGAATATGGTGGACAGCAATGATATTAGACAAAAGTTAAAACCAATTTTGTATCTGATAACTATTGCCAGGATGTCAATTGCAAAACTATAGAGAAACTCAGAAGGACCCACGGTTGATATATGGCTCTGCAAATCTCTAGAAATAATAGAAGTGGATAGGATCACCCTGGCTCTAAAAAGATAAATATGAAAAGGCAAAAGAAATTTGGGATCCATTATTAAAATTCTGTAAAGACAGATGGAAGATAAAATAAACACTCTCAACTTTAATTTCACTTCTTCCTGTATGCAAAGATTAATTATAAATAAATAATACAATATAACAGTAGGCGGGAAATAGTGCTATAGAAGGCTTAAGGTCGGGCGCAGCCTCTAATGGTATTTTAGCAAAACAGTTATGTAAGAGGATCGTAGTTATAGGGAAAACTTGTTGATAAAAGAGAATTAGTTTTGGATGAGCTGTTAAGAAAGTATTTCCTGCAAATGTAAAGGGGATGGGTGGGATGGGTGGGGGGAAATGTCATTCTTTTTGGAATATAAGCATATATACCTGATTATGAATGTAAAACGTTGGGGGTGTACATATTGTAAACTTCAATAAAGATTATTTTTAAAAATCGACTTGATAGCAGTTAACCACTCAGAAGCTGTTATTAGAATACTATCCGAAACACAGTTACTTGAGAGTAAGTCTGATTCAAATCAGTGGTACTAACACAACAATCCTCTAGCCCAGAATTTTCCAACTTGGTGCCCTCCAGATGTGCTAGATGATAAATCCAGTGGCCACCATTCTAGATGGATTTGATGGGAGTTGTATTGGAGGAGAAAGTGCAGCAGTTGGAGTCCAGAGTAGCTATACTTCAGCGTATTAGGGAGCAGGAGGATTTCCTGGACAGAACAGAACTAACAATCCTGGACGAATACCATGCAGAGGAAGATGCTAGAGCCGAGGAGGTCACTTCACATACACAGGAGGAAGATAGCTGGAGGAATGCCACACAGAGAAGTAGGCCAAGAAGGGATTGTTCGGGGAGCTTGCAGCTAGAGAAACAATTCAAAGCTCTTTCCCTTATCAAGGAGGATGAAGAAGAGCAGCATGGACAGACTTCAGGGACAGAGCAGGGGAGCCTGAGAGTCCCACCCAAGGGAACAGCTGCTGCTAAATCTCGTAGGAGGCATGTGGTCGTAGTGGGGGACTCCTTGCTGAGGGGTACAGAAGCAGTGATTTGTAGGCCTGACAAGATGTCTCGAGAGGTGTGTTGTCTCCCAGGGGCAAAGATCCGTGATGTGACAGAGAGGCTGACAAGACTGGTCAAGCCTACTGACCAATACCCCTTCCTCTTGGTCCACGTGGGAACCAATGATACTGCAAGACACAGCCTGCAGAACATCAAAAGGCGCTTGGTAGGAAGCTGAAAGGAATGGATGTACAGGTTGTCATCTCGTCTCTTCTGCCAGTCGAAGGGCACGGTCCAGGAAGGGAGAGGAAAATAGCAGATGTGAACAACTGGCTTCGCAGATGGTGCCACCAAGAACAATTTGGATTCTTTGATCATGGGCTGCGGTTCCATGAGGAGGGACTTCTTGCAATGGACGGGTTGCATCTCACACCAGTTGGAAGAAATGTTTTTGCCAACAGTCTCAAAAACTTGATCAGGAGGGCTTTAAACTGAGTTCCGTGGGGAAGGGAGACAATATTAAGGAAGGCGAAAGGGCTGGAGAAAATAGTCAAACAGACATAGAGGAAACAAGAAAAAAAGTGCAAGGATCCAACAGTGGGAGGCAAATAAACTTGCACAAGCAAAAAGTAAATGGGACCCGTGGTCTGCGATGCCTCTACACTAATGCACAGAGCATGGGAAATAAGCAAGATGAACTTGAACTCCTAGTACAGCAAAGCAAATATGATATGATAGGCATCACTGAAACCTGGTGGGATGAGTCTCATGATTGGAATGTGGAAATAGAGGGGTATAACCTTATTAAGAGAAATAGGCCAAACAGGAAAGGAGGAGGAATAGCACTATATGTCAGAGATATTTACACCAGTGAAGAGATCCAGGACATCAATCATGGAAGCCAGGTGGAGAGCATCTGGATAAGAATCAAAGGGGAAGGAAACAAGAAGGATGTTATGGTGGGAGTCTACTACAGACCCCCAAGTCAGACGGAGGAATTGGATGATGCCTTTCTAGAACAGATGACCACACAGTCAGAAAAGAGAGATGTAGTAGTGATGGGCGACTTCAACTACCCTGATACTTGTTGGAAGTCAAACTCAGCCAGATCCTCAAGGTCTAGCAAATTCCTCACTTGCCTGGAAGACTATTTCATGGTCCAAAAGGTGGAAGAGGCAACAAGGGGGTCAGCTATTTTGGATCTGATCCTAACCAACAAGGATGACTTGGTTAATGGGGTGCAAGTGGTGGGATCCTTAGGTGGGAGCGACTGTTCTCCTGGAATTTGTTATACAATGGAGAGGAGAAGCCAGGCATAGTCAGACACGCATTCTAGACTTTAGGAGAGCGGATTTCAGTAAACTTAGAGAAGTATTGAGGGTGATCCCATGGTCAGAAATACTAAAAGAGAAGGGAGTTCAGACCAGATGGGAGTTTCTCAAAAAGAGAGATACTGAAGGCACAATTTCAAACAGTTCCAGTGAGAAAGAAAAACGGGAGGTGTCTCAAGAAACCAGGATGGATGACTAAGGAACTTTCAACCGAGCTAAGTTTGAAACGGAACATGTATAAGAAATGGAAAAAGGGGGAAATCACAAAAAAGGAATTCAAAGAAATAGCAGGCATGTGTAGGGGTAAAGTCAGAAAAGCTAAAGCGCAGAATGAACTCAGGCTTGCTAGAGAGGTTAAGAACAATAAAAAGGGCTTTTTTGGATATGTCCGCAGCAAAAGGAAGAAGAAGGAAACGGTAGGGCCACTGCGTGGAGAAGATGGCAAAATGCTAACAGAAGACAGAGAAAAGGCAGAATTACTCAACACCTTCTTTGCCTCAGTCTTCTCAGAAAAGGCAAAGGGTGCTCAACCTGAAGATAATGGAGCACAGAACAGGGGAATTTCAGCACAGAATAAGTAAAGAGATAGTAGAGGAATACCTTGTTAATTTAAATGAATATAAGTCTCCAGGACCAGATGAACTCCATCCAAGGGTATTAAAAGAACTGGCAAATGTAATATCGGAGCCATTGGCAATAATCTTTGAAAACTCCTGGAGAACAGGAGAGATCCCAGCCGACTGGAGGAGGGCAAACGTTGTCCCCATCTTCAAAAAGGGGAAAAAAGAGGATCCCAACAATTATCGTCCAGTTAGTCTGACATCAGTACTAGGAAAGATTCTGGAGCAGATCATTAAACAGAGAGTCTGTGAACATCTAGAAGGCAATGCCATAATCACAAAAAGTCAACATGGGTTTCAGAGAAACAAGTCATGCCAGGCAAACCTAATCTCTTTCTTTGATAAATTTACCAGCTTGGTAGATGAAGGGAATGCTGTGGATATAGTATATCTTGATTTCAGTAAGGCCTTTGACAAGGTTTCCCATGACATTCTTGCCAACAAGCCTGTAAAATGTGGGCTAGACAAAGGAACTGTTAAATGGATCTGTAATTGGTTTGACCGGCCGAACCCAAAGGGTGCTCAACAATGGCTCTTTTTCAGCCTGGAGAGAAGTGACCAATGGGGTCCCACAGGGCTCTGTCCTGGGTCCAGTGCTATTCAACATCTTTATCAATGACCTGGATGACAGAATTGGGAGCATACTTATCAAATTTGCAGATGACACCAAATTAGGAGGAATAGTTAATACTCCAGAGGACAGGACCAACATTCAAAATGATCTGAATAGACTAGAAAGCTGGGCCAAAGCTAACAAAATGAAATTCAACACAGAGAAATGTAAGGTACTGCACTTAGGGCAGAAAAATGAAATGCACAGATATAGGATGGGGGACACCTGGCTGAATGAAAGTACATGTGAAAGGGATCTAGGAGTCCAAGTAGACCATAAGTTGAACATGAGTCAACAGTGTGATGCGGCAGCTAAAAAGGCCAATGCAATTCTAGGCTGCATCAATAAACGTATAGTGTCTAGATCAAGAGAAGTAATAGTGCCACTGTATTCTGCTCTGGTCAGGCCCCACCTGGAATAGTGTCCAGTTCTGGGCGCCACAATTCAAAAAGGACATTGAGAAACTGGAGCGTGTCCAGAGGAGGGCGACTAAAATGGTGAAAGGTCTGAAAACCTTGCCCTATGAGGAACGACTCAGGGAGCTGGGGATGTTTAGCCTGGAGAAGAGAAGGTTAAGAGGTGATATGATAGCCCTGTTTAAATATTTGAAAGGATGTCATATTGAGGAGGGAGCAAGCTTGTTTTCTGCTGCTCCAGAGAACAGGACCCGGAACAATGGATACAAGCTACAAGAAAAGAGATTCCACCTCAACATTAGGAGGAACTTACTGACAGTAAGGGCTGTTCAACAGTGGTACATACTCCCCCGGAGTGTAGTGGAGTCTCCTTCCTTGGAGGTCTTTAAGCAGAGGCTGGATGGCCATCTGTCGGGGATGCTTTGATTTGGATTTCCTGCATGGCAGGGGGTTGGACTGGATGGCCCTTGTGGTCTCTTCCAACTCTATGATTCTATGATTCTATGATTCTATATAGCAGTAATATACCAGTTTGAAAAAGCCAATACCACTACGGGGAGAGAGATACAGAGATAGAAAAGCGAGAAGCGATATATCCCACAGACACTCAACCAAGGTTGCAAAGAATATGTATGTACAGTATGTGTCTTCAAGTTGCCTTTCAACTTATGGCAACCCCATGAATTTCATAGGGTTTTCTTAGACAAGGAATACTTAAAGGTGGCTTTGGCAGCTCCTTCATCATTCCTGGACTTTTTTCTTGGTCATCTTAATTTTCCTGATCACGTCCACCTGTTACCCACTATAAGCCACATCTTTATTTAAGTCCAAAATCATAGTGTCCCTTTTGATTCAGCTCCAGCTTTGAGTCACATATTAATCAATCCAATGAGATCATCAGACCACCATGTCATCTTTTGCTGATTCACTCTTAGTCAATACGTAGGTGATGACAAGTCACTGCCAACCACACTTAATTTCTGTAATGCTCCTTGGTTCTTTCAGTAGCAATGGCCAAGTTCATCCTGGCACCTCCAAACTACACCCAGCTCCTTAACAATTATTCGCTTTAAACATGCAGGGGAGCTGTGTCGGCCATTTAACAAATACAAAGAAAAATCCATCAGTGATACCTTTATTGGCCAACTGAAATGAACAATATACTTGTAGCAAGGTTTCGTAGCTCCATGAGCTTCTTCTTCAGGCAAGATGTTACAAACCAGACAGGAGAAAACAAAACAATTGGAGATGTGAGTCAGATGCCTGCATGTTGTTTCAGTCCTTAGTAAAGATGTTATGATGGGGGGGAGGATATCTTTCGCAGGCAGGTTCCTCCTCCTCCTGGCTATGCAGCAATAGGGAGATTTTCAAAGTCCAGGAAATTTACAGCCCATTTGTGGAAAATGCCAGGTTGAGTGCATGGTGTGGCATATCGGCGGTGTGCTGCTCCACAATGGCTCCAATCTGGTGTTTTTGTCATAGCTCCATCCTATGGAATTCTGGGATTGTAGTTTGTTGTGGCACCAGTTCTGGTGACACAACCAAGTACCATTCCCAGGACTCCACAGCACGGAGCCAGGGCAGTTCAAGTGGTGTCAAACCGGATTATTTCTGCAGTGTGGATGCGGCCTGAATGACTCAGGCCCAAAACACACTGGAGAGATAATCCAGTTTGAGACCGCTGTGACTACCTTGGCTCAGTGCTAGGGAATCCTGAGAACTGTAGTTTCTTCTTGTGGCACCAGAGTAGAGCTCCCTCTCTTTCTGACAGAGAAGGCTCAATGGGTCACAAAACTACAGTTCCCAGAATTCCCTAGCATTGAGCCAGGGCAGTTAAAGAGGTCTCAAAAATGGTTTATTTCTGCAGTGTGTGTGTGTTTTGGACCCAAGTTATGAACAGCACAAAACTGGGGAGGAGGGGCAGAGGCGGGAAGCGCCTCAGTCAGCAGCATAAGACTACTATAGCTGGCCTTTCCGCGCGGCCGAGAGGGAGCGGGAGCGGGAGCGCGCGCGCCCCTCAAGTCATCACGTGACTCGTGGCTGGCGTCACATGACCAGGAAGGAGCCAGGGAGACGGTCGCCGCCATGCTCTCGCGCCTGCTGAGGGAGCACCAGGCGAAGCAGAGCGAGAGGAAGGAGCTGCAAGGTGAGAGCGGGCCTGGCGCCGCCCCTCCTGCTCCCTCTGGCCAGTGACAGCGAGAGATAGGGGAAGTGTAGGGGTTTCGTGAGACAGTCAGGCTGCATCCGCACTGGAGAAATAACCTGGTTTGGCACCGCTTTAACTGTGTCTTGGCTCAAGGCTATGGAATTCTGGGAGTTGGAGTGTGTTGTGGGCCCAGTTAAGTTAAATATGTCATTGTTGGGGGAAATCTCAGTGATAAAAATGAATGTTTTGCCTAGAATGCTATTTTTATTTCAGACATTACTGTACTGGTTTTGACAATGGATCTACCAATTAAACTATAGCAGAAGGATTTACATGGGAAGGGGGAAAACTAAGAGTGAAAATTAAGGTGTTGCAAGATGCAAAAGAAAGGTGAGGATTGTGGGGAGAAGCAGATGGCGCAAAATGTCTGTACTGAGGCCACACCGCTGCCATTCACCCCAAAACCATGGCAGTCACACTTGCTTGGCTTCAATTAAAGCTGCTGCCACAGTTCTGAACCAGGTACCAAAAAGGAGTGGTACCTCTCTTTTTTGGATAGGCTCTTTGGCAAAGAGCTGCACCTGGGGCGGCTTCTGGCTGCATGCGAGTCGGGCATCATCTGCATGGCACAGCCCAGACAGCGGCCCTTTTGGGCTGTCTGCTTGAGGCCTGGGTTTATGCAATTTGGAATTATATATATATTACTGCCTGCTATTTGATGTGGTTGAAAGAATGAATGATGGTGAGAAATAAAAGATCCTTAGAATTAGAAATTCATGAGTTGAGCTTTGGGTGACATGGCTGTTCATGGTATGATAAAGTGAAAGATTTAAGATAGATAAAAAGATATGGTTTTGAACAAAATAAATCAGACTTTAAATTGCAATTATGTATGGGCATGTGACTGTAAAATATATAAACTGTTGTTAAAATTTGACATGGAAGAAGAACAAATGAAATACTGCATGATAAAATGGGCCAAGGACTTTGGATACAGTATTGATGAAGCAATGGGAAAGAATGTGGTTAAAATGATCTTAAAGAGAAGATATAAGTAAGAATACAGTTGAGGGAAAAAAGGATTAAGATCTTGAAATTTGAAAGAAAAGAGAAGTGTAGGGTAAGGAAGGAAAGAAAGAAAGAAATAAGGAGTATATGGAAAGGTTAATAGTAGAGGGTTTCGTAGGGAAGGAAGTGAAGGAATAGTAATGGATGGGGGTGTAAAAGGAAAAATAAAAGAGACAAGCTTTAAATCCCATTCTTTCTATATAAATAATGAAATAAATATTATATTACCTTCTTTACTCAGTATACTTCAGTGTAAGTACAAGTGATGCTTGAGTTTGTATGTGTGTAAGTTTGTAATTGTATTGTGACGAATTGTTTTAATAATAAACTTTTCTAATATATATATATATATATATATATGATCTTAAAGAGATTTTTAAATAAAATTATGTATCAGTATATGAGAAAAGAGTTACTGTCCAAAATGGGTTTTGAATGTATAGCAATAGCCAGTAGATGTATATATTGTTTATCAGTGAACTAGCACTCCCTAAGCCAGTGATGGTGAACCTTTTAGAGACCAAGTGCCCAAACTTAAACATGTTCTGACACCTGGTGTTACCCAGTGTGTGTGTGTGGGGGGGGGGGGGGGGGGGGCTTCCCCCCTTAGGGGGGGCAGGAGTTTTGTCTCCCAAGGTGAGGCTTCTGCTTCCTGGGGACAGGACTTCCCTGGAGGCAACTCAAGGTCGGGTGGGTGGGGATGAAGAAAAGGAACAGACACACACTTGTTCCTCCTCTTCCCACCACCCTCCTGGGCCCTCACCTGCCTCTCCAGAGGCAGCTGAAGGCCAGGGCAGTTTTGGGGTGAAGAGAAGAGCAAAAGGCACAGGCCAGTTCCTCCTCTTCCCATTGCCCATCTGGGCTGCCCAGAGAAGCAGCTGAGGGTCTGGGCAGGCAGTGGGAAGGGGAGGAAGAGGCACGCCTTCTAGGATCAAACTTACAACATTGTGACTTCAGTATATTGGAAGTGTGAACAAGAAGATACATTTTATTATATGTGGTGGACGTGTGAAAAGGTAAAAAATTCTGGGTGCAAATGCATACTTTGATACAGAGGATTTTAAAGATCAATATATTATTAAAACCAGAATTGTTTGTTCTGGGACTTAGGGATGAACAACTAGGAAAAGGTCTTTCAGTATATGATGATGGTAGCAAGACGATTAAATGCTTAAAGATGGAAGAGGTCAATATTCCCTACTAAAGAAGAATATTTGTTAAAAGTGAGTGAGTTAACAGGAATGGATAAATTGCTTTCATTACAGAAAAATAGTACACTTGTCCCTCCACATTTGCAGCTTTGACTTTTTGATATTAAGTTTGTAATTCAGAGACAGCCCACACATCTGTCTTTCTTTCTAATGATTTTGTGTAGGACATTGAGGAAGGCAAATGATGTGAAATGCCAAGAGTGCCTAGGTGAATGCATCTTTGGTTTGTGCCCCCCTCACAAATGTATGAACATTTTCAGATAATATTGAAAGGGCCTCTGCTTTTCTTTGTAGAACGTCGGCGGCGAGAAGCCATTGCTGCAGCCACTTGTGTTACAGAAGCCCTGGTTGACCACTTGAATGTAGGGTAAGTAGTATTGAGCAATGGGAAATTCCAAATACCAGCAAAGTCTTGTTAATACATGGGTGTTACTATTCTAGCTTATGAGTTAGAATCAAACTGCATGTGATTTTTAAGGTTTACCACATATATTTGACTATAAATCTACCTCATGTATAAATCAAGGGCAAGTTTTGGGGCCAAAATTATGGATGTTGGTATTACCTGTCGATAAGTTGAGAGTAAAATTTAGGGGCATGTAATAAAGGATCTAAAGGATGAAGCAAAGGAAAACAATGCCCAAGAACTTTAAAAATTGCAGCAAGCCTAACTGTTTGTGCTCACACTAAACGCTGGATGGATTAGAGAGTAGAAGGGGGTCATTGCTTCCAGGACAGATCACACTCTTGCTTTTCACCAGTATTTATATTGACTCATGGATAAGTCGACTTAGCATTTTTGTGACAATTTTTTGACTAAAATGTTTAGACTTATATATGAGTGCATACAGTAATTCATGGCTTCATCTTTTATCCCATTATTTAAATACTAAATAAAGAAGACCAAAGCAAGATTTTTGCCATGCATGATAGAGGGACTTAACTGCTTGCTGCTATAATTGGTCTGAATTAGCTCAATGCCATTCTAAGAAATCTATGCAGGAGAGTCCTACTGTTCAGTTTCTAGCTGGTTACTGTACTGGCAGACTGAAATTCCACCTGAAATTTCTATTGTCCAAAATAGTTTGTGGAAAGAAATGGGACAGTTGTGGGGTTTTGTTTTGGTTTTAACCAATTTCAGGTAGAAAGGTGGTCCTGGAACCAAACTGCAGCAGATATCAAAGTCCCACTGTACCATGAATCATGGTCTCTGGTGTTGGACCACATGCACAGCGCATATCTCTAGAGATAGTTTCTAGGATGGATGTGCATTCTGCAGAAATCGGGGCCAGGTTAGGCATCTCTCAGTCCTAGTGGGGGATCAACAGAAATTGGATGCCTGTTGAGTCAAGTCAGTGCAGTGAACTCAAGATCAAAAATTGCTTTACAACCTTAAGGACAGTCTTCCTAGCTCAGACTAAAGACCTATCTAGTGCAACATCCTGCTTCCCATCATGGACAACCCAATTTCTATTAGAAGCCCAGAAGCACAATATGAAGGCAAGAGACCTTACACTGTTGTTCTCCATCAACTAGTATTCAGAGGCATCTTGCCTCTGATCCTGAGAATATATTTTCAGGACTAGTAGCAATTGATAGTCTTATCCTGTATAAATCTGCCTAATCCCCTTTCACAGCCACATTGCAGCTGTGATTTCACCTTGTGTACAGTAAACTCTATACTATAGTTTAAATGCAGTTTGTGAAGAATTGTTTTTTGTGTTCTAGCCTGAATCTCCCATTGTTCAGCTTCGTTGAACAACCTCATGTTCTAGTATTGACTGAGAAAGAAAACTTCTATCTGCTTTCTTTATATGCATATGCATGATTTTATAAAGCTCTATAAATTATGCCCTCCAACCTTATTTACCTGTCTTCTAAACTGAAGAGCCCCATATATTTTTGTATCTAGCTCACTGATAATATGCTACTGACAGTATTGTTTTCATTCACTTTCTGTATGATCCCAACGTTTTCTCAGTATGAATGTCTTGCACTTCCAAGTTGTTTGGGTTAGCAAGATCATCTGTTTGAATTACTGTACCTTGGCTGTTTTTCAGTGCTATCATAGCCAGGACCTCTGTGTAGCTAAACCAGGGGTAGGCAACCTTTTTGACCCGGGGGCCAGGTTGCTGTCCCTCAGACAATTGTGGAGCCGAAGCCAAAAAATAAATAATTAAATAATTTTTTTTTAAAAAAAATATTATATAAATAAATAAACCGGGACAAATGTAGGACAAAATTTTGAGATGGAGGACACTTTTTTATTTAAAAAAATGGAAGGCACGTGAAAAAATTTGCTGATTTTTTAAAAAAATGTTAATATAAATGCATGTTTCTGAGGTTTCTATAGACAATTGCCCCCCTTGCCCACTGCTTGCCTGCCTCCTCCTGATAGGCCAAAGGCCCCGGCGGCAGGACAGGGCTGGGGCCGGTCCTAAGGCCTCGCCAGGCCGGATCCGGCCCACGGGCCGTAGGTTGCCTACCCCTGAGCTAAACAAAACACTTTCCCAAGCCTAGGAATGCTTGATATGATTGTAAGAGTTATTGGTTTAAAATATAGAAATTTAATCCTTTGTATTATGAAAGCAAATGATAATATTGGAAGGGTAGTCCATGGTCCATAAACCAGAGTTGCCAGGAATATGCAAATGTGAACAAAAGACATTTTTAAAAAAGGTTCCTTACATCAGCAAACTCAGTCATGGTTTTTGATGAGTATCCTTTCTCACTTTGGGTGAGAACTTCAAGTATGGCATATTGCCCATGTCATACTTTAAGTTCTCCACTCTTGTGCTAAATGGTATTTAAAAGAAAAAAGTGGATGCAAATGCTAGTAACCCATTGCCTTTTATTCAAGCTACAGACCTCCCCTTTGCTTTTGTACTGTGTTTATATACATGGAAAGTAGAAGTTGCTACATTTTTATAGCATGATTCCTGACCTTAACCAGCCTCTGCTATTGGCGCCATCTAGCTCTGTGGCTAGCTGATGGGGGAGGGAGGAAGTTGCCTCTGCCACTTCATTCTTCTGGTTCTTGCCCCCCCCCCCGGGGGGGTTTCATCAGTCGTGCAAGTCCACAGTAGTTATTTGGGATAGTGGGAGAAATGTTTTGACAAGGCTTGCTTAAGTCTTTTCCTGTGGCATTGCTGCATGGTATATATTGGAGGGAAGGTGAGAAGACAGGTGTTTGAAAGCTACCCTGAAGTAAATTTTTGGGTGCCATTGCTTTGGAACAAATAAAAACCCCATGCATTCAATTCACCATCCTGATTCCCACCTGCTATTTTAAAGCATGAAATACATCACTGCTTCTAAGTACTGGCTGCATTTAGCTACTCTGGGAAAGTTGCTTGGGCTCCAGCTGCCTGGGTTCCAAGTTTGTGTGGGCATGACTTTGCTTTGACCTATTCAGTCTTGTTGACTCTATTATAGCTCATATGCTGGAAACCAACATGCCATTCAAACCTAAAGCTGGCACTCTTTTAGTTATATGCATGTGAGCCAGGCTGTTGAGCTATTGTAACTTGCTCTTTTACTCCTGAGACATTCTGGTGTTAGGAATAAAAGTAGAGCAGCCAGTGCTGTGAAAATCTTTCTCAATCTGATGATGTCCATATGCGTTGGACTACAGCTCCCATTGGCCTTGCTGCTGGAGTTGATACAAGGTATTCAAGAGACCTAGAGGAAAATGCTGTCCTATACCACTCTCCCCTGACTGCCCCTCTTTTCTCGTCCCCCACAAGTCCTTTAAGACTGGAATTGGGAAGAGGCTCTCTCAGCACCCCCAGGCTGCAGGAAGGCCCAAGCAGGTGGGTCTTACTAGATTATTTAAACTGTTAACATAAATAGATAATACAAAGAATGAAATGTGATTTATTTATTTATTCATTTATTTATTTATATCCTGCTATTCTCGCAGTGTAGAACTCAAGGTGGCTTACAAGATGGATTATGAGAGAGTACAGCTAAAATCAAACATAACAGCAAATAATTAAATCAACAATTAAATAAACTATCAGGTTAAAACAGCATTGAATTAAAACTGCTTAAAACATTTAAAACATAACAGGAGAAAGGAAAAAAAATAGCATTGAAAACTACCACAACAACCACAATTCTATTTACATAAACAGGTCCTTGCCAGCCAGGAGAATGAAAGCAGAGAGAGGACCAAACTGGACTCCTGTGCAACCACCATGAAAGTCTTCTCTCACATTCTCATCAAATATACCCATAATGGTGGTGGGACCAGGAGAAAGCCTTCCCCTGAGGGCAATGGGAGAAAAATCTCCCACTGGCACTGCTTCCCCCCCCCCCCCAAAAAAAACCAGTCTCTACTTTCTATGGTCAACTATTTGCAATAGAACTATTACCATCCTGTTTCTCAGGGATCTGGCTTAATTCTGGAGAACAGTAAAGTAATGACTTTAGTGAAGACAGTTGTCCATAGAAAGTAAAGACTGAATATAGAAGGAATTGTGCTAATGAGAGCTTTTGTTCCATTTTTGAGGCTCCCCGAGGTTTGGAGTGGTGATCTGGAGTGAGTTTTTTCACTATATTCACTGTATGCATTTTGTTACTTTTTGAAATTGTATTCTGTGTATAGAAAACATTTGTTTACTCATTCCATGAAGAAAATATTTTAATAATTAAGCTAGAGCACTTGACTTAATTAATGCCTTTTTAAAGAAGAGAATATAGCAGATTATAATAATTCACTTGAAAGCTAAAGACTTGTTCTCAAACACTATTTCTGATTAAGCAGGAAACACTTGAATAAATGCCCAGTTGGTTATGGAGGGAACTGGATCAGAACACAATTGACTAATGACTGTTAGTTTTAATTGACCCAGTTCATTAGACAGGAGCAACATTTCATGAAGGGCTGTTGAAAGCTATTAATTGGAGAAAAATACTAGATTCCTATTGAAACACTCAAGTCATTAGGAATAATATATATAATAGTGTAATTCATTCAAAGATCAGACACAAGGCAATTCATTAAAGCATCCCATTCCCACATGCAGACAAATTACACATCAGTGAGGAACCTAGTTCATCCAGCTGAAGAAAGACAAATCATAGGCTAGCACCTAACTTTGCAAATTTCATATGGATTGATAATGAGTTGTGTTCAACATCTAAAAGTGTCCACAAACCTTTCTCCTCTTATTTTGGGCATTCTTTATCTCAAAAACAAGAGGGGAGGAAGAACAGTTACCATGGTTTAGTCAGTTATCTACTCAGCTAGTAAAGAATTTAAAGCATTTCAGCTGCCACATACCTCTTAAAGATGTATGGAGGCATACAGGGCAGACATCATGTGGCAGAGTCCAAAAGCCTCTCTCACCATGACCTTGGAACTTTTTACAGAGGGGTTCTGCTTTTCTGCCTGACCTCTGGCAGCACAACTCAAGTGGTAGTCTGCTTTCTTTATAATCTCACTAGGCAAGAGAGCTCCGTCTGTAAAACCAGTCCTAGATGGATATGGTGCTCTCTTCTTCCAGGTCTTAGGAAGCAGAGCTCCATAAAGCTGTTAATTCAAGAGTTATCAGGTGGCCCAGGAAGGAAGATAATAGCAAGCAACTGCTTATTTTCCTTGATTTTCAACAGTCCACCCTAGGATGAATTACTGATACAACTAAATCAAAGGAAATGGATGTATATGTGACCTCTGGATGTCTTACAGGAGGCATCTATTAAAGATGACAGCTTCTGCCACCTGAGAGGCCTGTGGCACAGTTCAGCACTTGTAAAATGCTTTTGGTGCAAGAGTAGTATGTTTGTTTGTTTGCTCCTGCCTTGCCCCATGCATGCTCAGGAGTAAGCAGTGGCACACTCTACATGTTTCGGGCTATGATTGCCATAATTCTTGACCATAAACCTATTAATTTATCTTTATGGGAGTCATACTCTAAAATATCTGGAGAGCACTGGATTGCCAGCTCCTGATCTAGATACAGTACTAGAGCAGATGGAAGAGCAAAGACCCAGGTATCTGAAAATGAAGGTAGTTCAGTGAAGCAAAATGGGGCATCCCTGCATCAATGTGCTGTATATAACTGGACTACAAAATAGTTCATATATGGTCTGATGGGCATGTAGTTTTGAAAGGACTAAGGGCCAAGCTTCTGAATTGCATATAACTGTTAATCAGTCAAGAAGAATTTCATTGTCTCCTGCATATAACTTTGAATTGCTTCAGATTTGGTTTCTGTCTTTCTGTGACACAGTTCAGCAATCATTTTTGGACTTACTGTTGCTATCCATATCGCATCCTTTCCCCTACCTCCTGCCATTCCTCTTAATATATTTGCAAGGCAATGAACCAGCCCTTCCCCAGTATCCACCCTTGTGTGGGTGATTCCTTCATCTCCCTTGGCGATATTATGCCCAAACTTTCACCTGCCTTTGCCTAAGTCCTGATAGGATCCAGATGTTCCCAGTGCTTCATAATGATTGCCAGATGTTGCTTAACCATTAAATCTACTACAGCTTGGGAACTTACCCAGCTACAGACTCCCAGCGCCTGCCTCTGCCCCCAGGGTTTGCTTGCTCTGAGCTGGGAAGTCACTTGGTGGGGAGAAGAGTGGAGAGGGCTTGATAAATGGAAATTCCTTCTATTCCTCTTCTTGTCTCATTTAATTGCTGAGCCTTTCTCCCACTTTAGGGTGGCACAAGCCTATGTAAA
Organism: Sceloporus undulatus; assembly: GCF_019175285.1. Lineage (NCBI taxonomy): Eukaryota > Metazoa > Chordata > Lepidosauria > Squamata > Phrynosomatidae > Sceloporus > Sceloporus undulatus. The sequence goes on from NC_056523.1 coordinate 160,120,472, forward strand.
CCAAAGAAAGCTTGACCATGAGGTGAAGACACTGCAGATCCAAGCTGCTCAGTTTGCCAAACAGACAGGCCAGTGGATCAGTATGGTGGAAAACTTCAATCAGGCTCTGAAGGTCAGTGGGATGTCTACATAAATGAAGAAGGCACAGATTTCAGACAAACTCCAGCTCGATCTAAAAGGGCAAGATTCGTTTTAAGGGAGAAGGACAGGTTTACACAGAAGAAAAGGCTTGGGTACATGGACATGTATCCAGACAGAACTGGATGTGATCCTGGTCTTAGCCCTTGAACAGGGGGTGAGCAAATGCTAATTCTTTGGTTGTTGGTGGACTACAACTCTCATCAGCCCTAGACAACAGGCCACTAATGAGGATTGTGGGGAGTTGCAGTCCTGCAACACTTTTCAGATGTTATTACCTTAAAAACTTACCTATAGAATAAAATCATTTGGGGGAAGGCTAATGGGAGAAATGCATCTAGGAATACTTATGCATGTCAGGAAAGGGTTAAACATTCCTGTTCTGTCCCATTTACCCCCTCCTGAGGACATTTTGGAAAGGACAGAAGAGCCTCAAAATAGGAAGCCATTTGACTGCAAGACTATTGTAAATTCACTTTCTCCTAAGAGAGGTTCCTGCTTGGTAAATTGAGGGTAGTGATGTAAAGAGCCTTGCACCTGTTCCACCACTGGCTTCCTGTCCAGCTGTCTCCTTGGCAGGATTCAGCCTGAACAGATGTGCACTGGCTCTCTTGAATGTCAGCTGCTAATGTCAGTTACTACTGCAGTTTCCAGTAAGAGACCAATGTGCTTCTTCCTTCATAGGCTACCTGTGTGTTGCTTGTACCTCAAGTGCTACTTATATTTATAATAATAACTTTATTACAGCCATTTGGCCAGCACAACTGCTTATATTTGTCACTCAACTGGTATAAATGTCATAATGTGTTTTAGTTTATGGCTTGATCTCCATTGAGACAATGCGGTGAGGGTGGTGCAGGGAAAAGGCTAAAATTTGCAGCAACAAAAATTGCAACTAGCAGATAGTTAATAAAGGCCACTGTTGGAAGCGCAGTACAGAAGTGAACATGAAGTCATCAGAGGGAGGCAGCAGAGTAAGGAAAGTCCTGATTGGAAGTGGACCGGTGAGTAGACATTGAGCAATCTAGGAAGAATAATAACCTGCATATTTCTATTCAGAGCAGTTTTGCAGAAATTCACTATCAAAAATATAGATTCCCTGGTGAGATTATTCCAGTCACACTGATACTTTTCTTGCTCCTTCAAAGGGATAGATAACGTTGACAGTAACCAGTTGAAGACCACCACCTGCTGGACACAGATATTATTCAGAGAGAGAGAAATTAAATTTTTGTTGGAATAGTTTACCATCCAATCATGGAATAGATCTGGTAGTATATTATCTGGACTCCAATAAACAAAGCCCAATCAAATAGTTGTAATGTTTATAGGTTTACAGTGTTTTCTGGTAATGGGATTGTTGTTCTTGAACAAAAGACTCGCCTCTAAGTAGCCGTCTAACAAGGGCAGTCATGTCTGATCCTGGCAGAGTCTACCAGGGTATGTTGTTCATTTCCTGTACCTTAGTACAGGAAATGTACCTTTGACCTATTAAGGTAGAATCCCAGTCGCAGTAGTTTGTAAACTGCCTCTGTGTTGTCATTACTCTCAGCAGTGCACTGTCAGTGTACAGAGAATTTTACAGAGGAGCTTGAGGAAGATAGATGTGTGTCTGCCCCTGTGAGCCTGCAATCTAAATGTAAGTAGTATAGGTGACAGTAAAGAGATGAAGGTAAATTGGAGCAAGTACAGTGGTTCAACCAAAGGCTTAATGAAAATTGAAGTGAATAGAGGAGCATTTGGAGAATGCACCTCAAGTAATTCAGATGCCACAGAAGTAGCAGCAAACTAAAAGATCTTCAGTCCTAGCCAAGTCTGAGAGTAAAGACAGCATGTAGGTGCACAAAATTGAAAAATGTAAGAGAGAGAGATTTGATCATGATTTCTTTTCTCTGAGCAGGAGATTGGTGATGTGGAAAACTGGGCACGTAGCATTGAGATGGATATGCGGACCATTGCCACAGCCCTGGAGTATGTTTACAAGGGACAGCTACAGCCTTCCACCACTTGAAATGGACAGCTGCCCATCAGTCCTTGGCACCTGCAGAGCTTGGATTCCTTCTCATTCTCATCTGATAGCCAATGAGAGTAAATTGGCAAGCTGTTTTCCTGCAAGCCCTTCCTAAGTATCTATGTCTGCTTTTTGGAGCATGGAACAAGATCCTTCTCCTACCACTCCAGCTGCTATAAGGGATGCTGTTGTGCTTCTGCTGAGCAAGTGTGGTAATGTCTTGTTTCTGGGGAAACAAAAACAAAATGGGATGGAGTGAGAAGTTAAAATATATACATTGCACTGAAAGGGGAAGGGCTTGACTCTTCTGAACAAGTTTGTATTGATTTTTTTGCTGTGAAGTTAGAAATAATGGAATAAAAACATGTGTTTTAAACACACTGCAAGTGTTGTGTGAGTCACTAAATGGAGCAAGCCTGTGTGCTGGTTGTCTCTCTTGCCCAGATCCATTCTAGATAGAACAAGCAAATATGCCATTCCCATTTCCCATGTCCAAACAAGGCAACCCCATGCGGATGGAGTACTTCAGTGTGGGATTGGCCTACCGCCCATTACCTCTCCCAGAGTGGCCTCCTCATCCTCTTTAGTTCTTAAATCCCTCTCTGAAGGTCCTTTTGAAACCTTAACAAAGGAACCCTTCTCAGGCTGGTTTCTTCTAATCTACTGTGATTCAGTATGCAGTACATGCTTGCTAAACGGGGTGACATGGATTTGGGAAGAGGGTTCAACCCCTCACCCCACCTTCAGTTTCTCGCCCACATCTTTTGCCAGCCTTGTTGCACAGAAGACAGGATGTTCTAAATTGGTCAGGGAAAAGTCCTTGCTCTCTTGTCTCATTCCACTCCTCCCTTTTGCCAAATGTGTTACTTAATATTTAGCCTGTCCACCCACTTAAAGCAGGCTTTAGCTGGCAGATTTCCTGTTTTCTCTCCTCCATGTACAGAGCTCCTACTTGCCATCTGCTTCCTAGTTACAGAGATGGAGAGCCCTTGAATCAATAATGCCTTTTCATTATGGTTCTGTATAAGCAACAACACTGAAGATCACAAGATTAGGAGTCAGAGCTTGGCATGGCATTCCAGCTTCCCGTGCTCTCCACGACCCTTCCCGCTCCTCCCCATTATGGGACTTTCTCATCCTTCTTGTCTCCACAGCAGATCATCTGTCAAATTCAGGAAGAAGCTACACCCCATTTAAGAGGCGGAGCATAGTATTTTATTAACCAGTCCAACTATAAGTAAAGCAAGCTTACATTTTTGGATGCACTTTTACACTGATCCCATAGTGCAGATACTCTCTTACTTTCATTGCACTGCTTACAACAGAGTGTACAGCTGAATGTGAAATGTGAGATGGACAGACACAGTGAGCTTATAAATATTTTAAATTTTGGTGATATTTGATTTATTCTGCCTTTAAATTGAGGCGCATGTCCTGTGGCAGAATTTAATGTTACAAGAATTCCAGAGGAGGGAACTGGACTGGAATTCTCTAAGGCCAATTCTTGTCCCTAATACTTTCTGCAGCCCCCCTCCCCAAACTACATTTAGAGTTGGGAGGGATTTGGTTGGGCTTGGAGAGTGCATGCTTTCTCCCCTTCTCTGAGCTAGAAAGTTGGTGGGAAAAGTTGAGAACGTTAAGGTAATCATTAATATGCTTTTTAAAAACTCTAAGTATATTTATACTGAAATTACATATTGAATTGCATTTTTAAGAATTTCAAAGTGGTGAGTGGGATAAATTTCTGTTATGCTGGTACATTAAAAACCTTAGCAGAATTTATTTTATTTCATTCTTGTGCCACCATCTTACCAGAGGGGGTATGAATAGAATCACAAAGAATATCTATTCAAGCCCAACAATAACATTTTAGAAACAAACACCACCACATTAAAACAATATAAAGTCATGTATATGGCATACAAAGGTTAAAAATTACACATGAAAGTCTGCTTAATTTTTTTTTAAGTCTGCCTGCTGGTGAAAGCAAATCATGAAGGACCTGCCAAGTCTTCCATGGAAGGAAATTAATTCCACAGGGGGGATCAGCCCCTGAGAAGGCTCTCTCCTATGTTCTCATGAAATGAACCTGTGATAGTGGTGGCACTGAGAAAACCTCCTGATGATCAGGTTCATCTGGCGAGATAGGGCCTTTCAGATAGTATGGACTTAAGTTGTATAGGGCTTTAATGGTCATGACCGCACATTGAATTGTGCCCAGAAACAAACTGGAAACCAGTGAAGCCCTTTTAACAAGGGAGTTATGTACTCCCTGAAAGTGGTCCCAGTGAGCATTCTGAGTGCAGCATTTTGGACTCACTGAGGTTTTGAAAGGCAGTCCCACATAGAGTGCCCATGTAGACTAGAATAAAGGTGAAAAATCCTACCATGATTGAATTGCTTTTCCACTCCTTTCTTATTTGTGTTTTTCGTTTTGGAGGGAAGGAAACAGTAGCATGAATTTTTGTATACCCAGTGAATGTTTTCACCCATCCCACCAAAATTTCTTGCTTTCCTCTTCTTTCCTCCCATATAGCCTCATTTCCTTTTCGTATTCAATCTTTCTTTAGCTGATTCCCATATAGACCCCAATGAAAGTTCCCGAGGGAAACATTTAAAAATTCCATTTCCTGGGACATATTAGGAGCCTCTATGCAATGTCCACAGGAAAATCTGGGTGCAAAGAAACCACCCCTCTTCCAAGTGGCCTTTATTGCTTTTATTAGCATACTCTATGAACCAAAATAAACAAATACTGTATTATTTTAGCCATTTTGGCATATTCATGTATCTGATCATGAAAATAATGAGTATGCATTTGTTTATGATTACTCAACTGAATATTTTGATCTAAACTCTGAAGGACTCAGGAACCAGTAGTTTTACAAAAATATATGTAAAACAACTAAGCTTTGGGTAAAGAACTACTTTAGTAAAGTAACATTTGTTGGCTGCTCAGTGTTGGCTATTTAATAATAACTGGGGAAATGTAGATGCTTAAAGCCTGCCTTAAGTCAGTCACTTTCAAAATAAACTTAAGTTGCCTCCTTTGTTAGCAAATTCCTAATTTAATTCATACCTTAATTGATTCTAATTAGCCAGTTTCCAATACCAGGTTAGAGGAAATTCCTGTTGCCCTAAAAACTTTTTAAGAATTGTTATTTTAAAACAAATTTTACATACAACTGTGAAATCACTTCAATAGAAATGGATAAATTATCTGAGGCTGATCTGTATAACACAGTTAAAACTGCACCCAGATCAAGAAGAGGAGGAATAGGAATGGCAAGCTTCTCTGGAAGGATCCTGGTTAGTTCCAACATGTGTTAAAATGGCACTTTTCTAGAGTTACTGAATTTGGTTCCTCATTCAGAGGACCATAGGGAAATACTACTTCCTTGTCGACTAAATTAATGATTAAATAAAAGGCAAACCTGTATTTACACAAAGTGTCACATTTTCAACCTCTTGTAAGATTCTTATTAATTATGAGGTTCATTTTTCTGATAGTATAATTTGTTGTCTTTCTTCCAGCTGGTGGCTCACTGAAGGGCCAGAAGTGAACTTGCAATGCAAAGCAGTTTCACGTTTAAGTGCCGCTAATAGCATTTTTATCAAGAGTTATGGCCCTAGAAGGCTATGATATACAGGGATGTTATTAGTCAGCCAGGTGTAGCCCAAATACCCTGAAGGCACCAGATCCTCTCAGACCTTGGAAGCTCAGCAGTGTCAGGCCTGGTTAGCACTTGGATAAGAGACCACCATGGCATACCAGGTGCTGTAGGCAATATTCAGAGGGGAGCAAAAGCAAATCTCCTCTAAGTAAATCTTGGCAAGAAAACCCTATAACAAGGTCATAAGAAATCAGAAT
>NC_056523.1:160126516-160195003 GCF_019175285.1 Sceloporus undulatus
TTTTCTCCGCATCTTGTCGCCTCCCGGTGGCCTTCCCGGCTTGGATATGAAGAGTCCAGTCAACTCCCCCATCCCAGCCACTCCTTCCTCCCCTTCCCTACCCACCCCTCTCCGGTTTTTAACCCCGCATTGAATTAACTGCTTAACATTTAACTAACAGGGAAAAATAGCATGAAAACTACCACAACAACCACAATTCTATTTAATAAACAGGTCCTTGCCAGCCAGGAGATGAAAGAGAGAGAGAGGACAAACTGGATCCTGTGCACCCACCATGAAGTCTTCTCTCACATTCTCATCAAATATACCCATAATGGTGGTGGGCAGGAGAAAGCCTTCCCCTGAGGGCAATGGGAGAAAAAATCTCCCATGGCATGCTCCCCCCCCCAAAAAAAACCAGTCTCTACTTTATGGTCAACTTTGCAATAACTATTCCATCCGTTTCTCATGGATCTGGCTTAATTCTGGAGAACAGTAAGTAATGACTTTAGTGAAGACAGTTGTCATAGAAGTAAGATGAATATAGAAGGTTGTGTAATGAGAGCTTTTGTTCCATTTTTGAGGCTCCCCGAGGTTTGGAGTGGTGATCTGGAGTGAGTTTTTTCACTATGTTCACTGTATGCATTTTGTTACTTTTTGAAATTGTATTCTGTGTATAGAAAACATTTGTTTTACTCTTCCATGAAGAAAATATTTTAATAATTAGCTAGAGCACTTGACTTAATAATGCTTTTTAAAGAAGAGAATATAGCAGATTTAATAATTCACTTGAAAGCTAAGACTTTTTCCAACACTATTTCTGATTAAGCAGGAAACACTTGATAAATGCCAGTTGGTATGGGGGAACTGGATCAGAACACCAATTGACTAATGACTGTTAGTTTTAATTGACCCAGTTCATTTGACAGGCAGCAACATTTCATGAAGGGCTGTGAAAGCATTAATTGGAGAAAACATACTAGATTCCTATTGAAACACTCAAGTCCTAGGAATATATTATATAATGTTAATTCATTCAAAGATCAACAAAAGGCATTCATTAAAGCATCCATTCCACATGCAGACAAATTACACATCTGAGGAACCTAGTTCATCCTGACAGTAAGAAGACAATCCTAGGCTAGCACCTAACTTTGCAAATTTCAGTATGATTGATAATGAGTTGTGTTAAACTCTAAAAGTGTCCCAAAACCTTTCTCCTTTTTTGGGCATTCTTTATCTCTCAAAACAAGAGGGGGGAAGCACATTACCATGTTTAGTCAGTTATCTACTCAGCTAGTCAGAATTTTAAAGCATTTCAGCTGCCACATACCTCTTAAAGATGTATGGAGGCATACAGGGCAGACATCATGTGGCAGGTCCAAAAGCCTCTCTCACCATGCCTTGGAACTTTTACAGAGGGGTTTGCTTTCTGCCTGCCTCTGGCAGCACAACTCAGGGTCGTTGCTTTTCTTTATAATTCTCCTAGGCAAGAGGCTCCGTCTGTAAAACCAGTCCTAGATGATATGGTGCTTCTTCTTCCAGGTCTTAGGAGCAGAGCTCCATAAGCTGTTAATTCAAGAGTTATCGGTGGCCAGGAGGAGGAGTATAGCAAGCCACTGCTTATTTTCCTTGATTTTCAACAGTCCGCCTAGATGATTACTGATACAACTAAATCAAGGAAATGGATGTATATGTGACTCTGGATGTCTTACAGGAGGATCTATTAAAGATGACACGCTTCTGCCACCGAGGGCCTGTGGCACAGTTCAGTATTGTAAAATGCTTTTGGTGCAAGGTAGTATGTTTGTTTGCTCGCCTTGCCCCTGCACTGCTCAGGAGTAAGCAGTGGCACACTTAATGTTTCTGGCTATGATTGCCATAATTCTTGACCATAAACTATTAATTTATCTTTATGGGAGTCATACTCTTAAAATATCTGGAGGCACTGGTTGCCAGCTCCTGATTTAGATAACATACTAGAGAGATGGAGGGCAAAGACCCAGGTATCTGAAAATGAAGGTAGTTCGTGAAGCAAAAATGGGCATCCCTGCCCTCAATGTGTGTATATACTGGACTACAAAATGTTCATATATGGTCTGATGGGCATGTAGTTTTGAAGGACTAGGGCCAAAGTTCTTGAATTGCATTAACTGTTACTCAGTCAGAAGAATTTGATTGTCTCCTGCATATAACTTTATTGCTTCCGATTTGTTCTGTCTTTCTGTGACACCGTTCAGCACCATTTTTGGACTTACTGTTGCTATCCCTATCGCATCCTTTCCCCTACTGTACCTCCTGCCATTTCTCTTAATATATTTGCAAGGCAATGAACCAGCCCTTTCCCCAGGTCCACCCTTGTGTGGGTGATTCCTTCATCTCCCTTGGCGATATTATGCCCAACTTTCACCTGCCTTTGCCTAAGTCCTGATTGGATCACGATGTTCCCAGTGCTTCATAATGATTGCCAGATGTTGCTTACCATTATTAAATCTACTACCGTTGGGGAACTTACCCAGCTACAGACTCCCAGCGCCTGCCTCTGCCCCCCGGGTTTTGCTTGCTCTGAGCTGGGAAGTCACTTGGTGGGGAGAAGAGTGGAGAGGGCTTGATAAATGAAATTCCTTCTCTTCCTCTTCTTGTCTCATTAATTGCTGAGCCTTTCTCCCTTTAGGGGGGCACCAGCCTAATGTAAACCAACGAAAGCTTGACATGGGTGAAGACACTGCAGATCCAAGCTGCTCAGTTTGCCAAACAGACGGCCAGTGGTCAGTATGGTGGAAAACTTCAATCAGGCTTGAAGGCAGTGGGATGTCTACATAAATGAAGAGGCACAGATTTCAGACAACTCCAGCTCGATCTAAAAGGCAAGATTCGTTTTAAGGGAGAAGGACAGGTTTACAAGAAGAAAGGCTTGGGTACATGAACATTTATCCAGACAGAACTGGATGTGATCCTGGTTCTTAGCCCTTGAATCAGGGGGTGAGCAAATGCTAATCTTGGTTGTTTGGTGGACTACAACTCTCATCAGGCATAGAAACAGGCCACTAATGAGGATTGTGGGAGTTGCAGTCCTGCAACACTTTCAGTGTTTACCTTAAAAACTTACCTATTAGTAAAATATTGGGGGAGGCTAATGGGGAAATGCATCTAGACTATTTGCATGTCAGGAAAGGGTTCTAAACATTCCGTTCTGTCCCATTACCCCATCCTGAGGACTTTTTGGAAAGGACAGAAGAGCCTCAAAATAGGAAGCATTTGACTGCAAGACTATTGTAAATTCACTTTCTCCTAAGAGGGTTCCTGCTTGGTAAATTGATGGTAGTGATTTTTGTAAGAGCCTTGACCTTTTTATAATTCTTGTATAGGCTCATCATCTGTTCACCACTGGCTTCCTGTCCAGCTGTCTCCTTGGCAGGATTCAGCCTGAACAGATGTGCACTGGCTCTCTTGAATGTCAGCTGCTAATGTCAGTTACTACTGCAGTTTCCAGTAAGAGACCCAGTGTGTTCTTCCTTCATAGGCGTACCTGGGTGTTTTGTACCTCAAGTGCTACTTATATTTTAATAATAACTTTATTACCGCCATTTGGCCAGCACAAAGCTAATTTGTCATCCAACTGGTATAATGTCATAATGTGTTTTAGTTTAGCTTGATCTCCATTGAGGACCAATGCAGTGAGGGTGGTGCGGGCAAAAGGCTAAAAATTTGCAGCAACAAAAATGCAACTAGCAGATAGTTAATAAGGCCACTGTTGGAAGCGCAGTACAGAATGACCATGAAGTCATCAGAGGGCGGCAGCGAGTAAGGAAAGTCCTGATTGAAGTGGACCGGTGAGTAGACATTGAGCAATCTAGGAAGAATAATAACCTGCATATTTCTATTCAGAGCAGTTTTGCAGAAATTCACTATCAAAAAATAGATTCCTGGTGAGATTATTCCAGTCACACTGATACTTTTCTTGTTCCTTCAAAGGGATAGATAACGTTGAAGTAACCGTTTAGCGAAGAGCACCACTGCTGGACACCAGATATTATTCAGAGAGAGAGAAAATTAAATTTTTGTTGGAATGTTTACCATCCAATCATGGAATAGATCTGTGTAGTATTATCTGGACTCCAAAACAAAGCCCAATCAAATATTGTTGTAATGTTTATAGGTTTACAGGTTTTCTGGTAATGGGATTGATGTTCTTGAACAAAGACTCGCCTCTAAGTAGCCGTCTAACAAGGGCAGTCATGTCTGATCCTGGCAGAGTTCTACCAGGTTGTTTTTCATTCCTGTACCTTAGTACAGGAAATGTACCTTTGACTATTAGGTGAATCCCCAGTTCGTAGTAGTTTGTAAACTGCCTCTGTGTTTGTCATTACTCTTCAGCAGTGCACGTCAGTGTACAGAGAATTTTACAGAGGCGCTTGAGGAAGATAGATGTGTCTCGCCCCTGTGAGCCTGCCATCTAATGTAAGTAGTTTAGGACAGTAAGAGATGAAGGTTAAATTGGAGCAAGTACCGTGGTTAACCAAAGGCTTAATGAAAATTGAAGTGAATAGAGGAGCATTTGGAGAATGCACTCAAGTTATCAGATGCCACAGAAGTAGCAGCAAACTAAAGATCTTCAGTCCTAGCCAAGTCTGAGAGTAAAGACCATGTAGGTGCACAAAATTGAAAAATGTAAGAGTAGAGATTTGATCATGATTTCTTTTCTCTGAGCAGGAGATTGGTGTGAGGAAACTGGGCACGTAGCATTGAGATGGATATGCGGACCTTGCCACAGCCCTGGAGTATGTTTACAAGGGACAGCACGCCTTCCCACCACTTGAAATGGACAGCTGCCCTCAGTCCTTGGCACCTGCAGAGCTTGGATTCCTTCTCATTCTCATCTGATAGCCAATGAGAGTAATTGAAGCTGTTTTTGCAGCCCTTCCTAAATATCATGTCTTGTTTTTGGGGCATGGAACAAGATCCTTCTCCTACCACTCCAGCTGCTATAAGGGATGCTGTGTGCTTCTGCTGAGCAAGGTTGTAATGTCTTTTTTTTGGGAAACAAAAACAAAATGGGATGGATGAGAAGTAAAATATATCATTGCACTGAAAGGGGAAGGGCTTGGCTCTTGCCAAGTTTGTATTGTTTTTTTGGTGGAAGTTAGAAATAATGGAATAAAAACATGTGGTTTAACACACTACAAGTGTTGTGTGAGTCACTAAATGGCAAGCCTGTGTGCTGTTTGTCTCTCTTGCCCGATCCATTCTAGATAGAACAAGCAAATATGCCATTCCCATTTCCCATGTCCAAACAAGGACCCCATGCGGATGGAGTACTTCAGTGTGGGTTGGCCTACGCCCATTACCTCTCCCAGAGTGGCCTCCTCATCCTCTTAGTTCTTAAATCCTCTCTGAAGTCCTTTTGAAACTTAACAAAGGAAACCCTTCTCGATGGTTTCTTCTAATCTACTGTGATTCAATATGCAGTACAGCTGCTAAACGGGGGTGACTGGATTGGGAAGAGGGTTCAGCCCTCACCCCAACTTCAGTTTCTCGCCCACATCTTTTGCCAGCCTTGTTGCACAGAAGACAGGTGTTCTAAATTGTCAGGGAAAGTCCTTGCTCTTTGTTCATTCCACTCCTCCCTTTTGCCAATGTGTTACTTAATATTTAGCTGTCCCCCCCTTAAAGCAGCTTTAGCTGGCAGATTTCCTGTTTCTCTCCTCCATGTACAGAGCTCTACTTGCCATCTGCTTCCTAGTTACCGAGGGAGAGCCTTGAATCAATAATGCCTTTCTTATGGTTCTGTATAGCCACAACACTGAAGATCACAAGATTAGGAGTCAGAGTTGGCATGGCATTCCAGCTTCCGTGCTCTCCACGACCTTCCCGCTCCTCCCCATTATGGGATTTCTCATCCTTCTTGTCTCCCAGCAGATCATCTGTCAAATTCAGGAAGAAGCTACACCCCATTAAGAGGCGGACGTAGTATTTTATTAACCGTCCAATATAAGTAAAGCAAGCTTACATTTTTGGATGCACTTTTACATGATCCCATAGTGCAGTACTCTCTTACTTTCATTGCACTGCTTACAACAGAGTGTACAGCTAAATGTGAAATTGAGATGGACAGACACGTGAGCTTATAATATTTAAATTTGGTGATATTGTTTATTCTGCCTTTAAATGAGGCGCATGTCCTGTGGCAGAATTTAAGTTACAAGAATTCCAGAGGAGGGAACTGGATGTTTCTAAGGCCATTCTTGTCCCTAATACTTTCTGCAGCCCCCCCCCAACATACATTTAGAGTTGGAGGGGATTTGGTTGGGCTTGGAGAGTGCATGCTTTCTCCCCTCTCTGAGCTAGAAGTTGGTGGGAAAGTTGAGAACGTTAAGGTAATCATTAATATGCTTTTTAAAAACTCTTAAGTTATTTATACTGAAATTACATACTGAATTGCCTTTTTAAGAATTTCAAAGTGGTGAGTGGGATAAATTTCTGTTATGTGGTCATTAAAAACCTTGCAGAATTTTTTATTCATTCTTGTGCCACCATCTTACCAGAGGGGTATGAATGAATCACAAAGATATCTATTCCAGCCACAATACATTTAGAAACAAACACCACCACATTAAAACAATATAAAGTCCTGTTATGGCATACAAAGGTTTAAAAATTACACATGAAGTCTGCTTAATTTTTTTTAAGTCTGCTGCTGGTGAAGCTGTGAAAGTCATGAAGGACCTGCCAAGTTCCATGGAAGGAATTATTCCACAGGGGGGATCAGCCTGAGAGGCTCTCTCCTATGTTCTATGAAATGAACCTGTATGTGGTGGCATGAGAAAAACCTCCTGTAGATCAGGTTCATCTGGCGAGATAGGGCCTTTCAATAGTATGGACTTAAGTTTGTATAGGGTTTAATGGTCCTGACCGCACATTGAATGTGCCAGAAACAAACTGGAAACCAGTGAGCCTTTTAACAGGAGTATGTATCCTGAAAGTTGTCCCAGTGGCATTCTGAGTGCAGCATTTTGGATCCACTTAGGTTTTGAAAGCCGTCCCACATAGAGTGCCCATGTAGACTAGAATAAAGGTGAAAATCCTACCATGATTGAATTGCTTTTCCACTCCTTTCTTTTTGTGTTTTTCGTTTTGGAGGGAAGAACAAGTAGCATGATTTTTGTTACCCGTGAATGTTTTCACCATCCCACCAAAATTTCTTGCTTTCCTCTTTTTCCTCCCATATAGCCTCATTTCTTTCGTATTCATCTTTTTTAGCTGATTCCACATATAGACCCAATGAAGTTCCCGAGGGAAACATTTAAAATTCCATTCGGGGACATATTAGGAGCCTCTATGCAATGTCCACAGGAAATCTGGTGCAAAGAAACCACCCCTCTTCCAGTGGCCTTTATTGCTTTTATTAGATACTCTATGACCCAAATAAACAAATACTGTATATTTTAGCCATTTTGGCATATTCATGTATTGATCATGAAAATATGATATGCATTGTTTATGATTACTCAACTGATTTTTGATCTAAACTCTGAAGGATCAGGAACCAGCAGTTTTACAAAAATATATGTAAACAACTAAGCTTGGGTAAAGAACTACTTTAGTAAAGTAACATTTGTTGGCTGCTCAGTGTTGGCTATTTAATAATAACTGGGGAAATGTAGTGCTTAAAGCCTGCCTTAGTCAGCATTTCAAAATAAACTTAATTGCCTCTTTGTTAGCAAATTCCTAATTATTCATACCTATTATTCTAATAGCAGTTCCAATACCAGGTTAGAGGAAATTCCGTTGCCCTAAAACTTTTTAAGAATTGTTATTTTAAAACAAATTTTACATACAACTGTGAATCACTTCAATGAAATGGATAAATTATCTGAGGCTGATCTGTATAACACGTTAAAACTGCACCAGATCAAGAGAGGAGGAATAGGAATGGCAAGCTTCTCTGGAAGGATCCTGGTTAGTTCCAACATGTGTTAAAATGGCACTTTTCTAGAGTTACTGATTTGGTCCTCATTCAGAGGACCTAGGGAAATACTACTTCCTTGTCGATCTAAATTAATGATTAAATAAAAGGCAAACTGTATTTACACAAGTGTCACTTTCAACCTCTTGTAAGATTCTTATTAATTATGAGGTTCATTTTTCTGATAGTATAATTGTTGTCTTTCTTCCAGCTGGGGGCTCACTGAAGGGCCAGAAGTGAACTTGCAATGCAAGCAGTTTCACGTTTTAGTGCCGCTAATAGCATTTTATCAAGAGTTATGGCCCTAGAGGCTATGATATACAGGGATGTTATTAGTCAGCCCGGTGTAGCCCAATACCTGAGGCACCAGATCCTCTCAGACCTTGGAAGCTCAGCAGTGTCAGGCTGGTTAGCACTTGATAAGAGACCACCATGGCATACCAGGTGCTGTAGGCATATTCAGAGGGGAGCAAAGCAAATTCCCTCTAAGTAAATCTTGGCAAGAAAACCCTATAACAAGGCTTAAGAAATCGATCCACTTAAAGAGTTGTTTCCACTTAGGATTTGTACGATTAAAATAAAACGTTTTAATAAAATCGATTAATAATACAGTTGTTATCCCGCTTTCAAATCGCTTTTTCATCGTTCCCATTTGCTTATTTAATCGAATTTTTTACTTGCACGCGTTATTAACGTTCTCACTGGCATGAAATCGGGTGTTAAAATAAAGCGACTCTTCTCCTCCATACCTTATTTGGGTTGTCAATCATAGTACGTCAGAATGACGTAACGTTAACCCGGATTTTTGGAACGATTTAACTTTCGTCAGCGTTTTCCATTTCATTGACCGTTTGTGAATGATGTATTTTGGCGGGTTTTTTAAATGAACCAATCAAAGGCTTAAACGATAAACGTACAAGAGCTGTCAGCCTTATATACATTTTCCCTCGAATTTTGTAGGAAACCAAAGCTCTTCAGGGAACTATGGGATTAGTGTTTCCAGGAGCATCCCCTTCATGTCTCCTAAGACAGCCAGGCCGAATCCCTTCAGAGAGCACAGAGATCAATCGGGAGGCTTCTGGCAAAGCAGGGGGGACCACTCTTCCCAAAGATTCTCTTTCAGGGTTGGAGGAGAAGGCAGGATTCCGTTTGAGAAAGGGAGGGAGAAAGGTCTATCCCCCCCCCCAATTGATCAAGGCCTTCCTGCCTGGCGATAGTGCCTCCTTCGAGGAGCCTCTTCCCTCCTGGGGAATCAGATGCTCCTCGCGAGGAGCCTTCCCTTCCCTGTCTGGCGAGCAATGCATCCTCGCGAGGAGGCTTCCCTTCCCTGCCTGGGGCGAGATCGAGCCAGCGGGCAGTGGAATGCTCTTGAGAGGAGCCTTCCTTCCTGCCTCTCCTCGTTAGAAATGGGCTCTCCCACACAGAGGGAGGTTGCAATCCACCGGGAGACGCTTGTAGTCCTGGATTCAGGCGCTTGAGCAGCCGGACTTCAGGCGCTTAAGCGCTGAAAGATTAAGGCCTGTAAACCATTGAAATAATAAATAAAATAATCCTTATCTCTTATTGAAAGACCAAGCGGGACAAAGGGGTGAGGGAAGAAAAATGGCGACAGCCACGGACGGATGGGACAGAAAGGGCAATCCCCAATGACAGCCCCATCGCAGTCACTCCCCTCCCTCCTTTAGCCGATTCCAATGCTATCGTTCTCATCTAATACTTACTCGGTTCTAACTCGAATCAGGGAAAAACACTAGGTAGGACTAGTGTTTTTTTAACACGCGTTAAATGGGAAAACACGGATTTTAAATTTTATCCCGCTTCTGGATTCGATTTCTGTGGGGACGATTCCGGGTTGCTCTAGAACCGTTCTAGGTTTAAATCGGATCCTAATATGAACGCCACTCCTGGATTCGATTCAGAAGCGGTGGTTTCCCCTAGTGGGAACAAGCTCAAAGCACATTAACTACAAAATTAGGTGGACTCTGTCTCTCCCCCCCCCCTCCTTTGCAACAGCTTTGGAGGGGACAGCTGTTATATTCTAACTGCACTCAATTAAATCCGTTTCTGCATTTTAGAATGTTATAATGTAAATTAGAATTAAACAGGAATGCTTTCCCCTCTTTGGGGGACACCCCCATACATTAGAATGAAAACCAATACTTTGTGATGATTCTGGAAAATAAGCAAAGGGGACATTATAGAATCAACAGAGATCAGGTACACAGGTATTGAGGTTTTCAGGTGTACATGTCAGTTTGAGCTTAACAAGGAAATGGGTGGTGAGGAGGAGAGCTTAAAGTACTTTGAAACTCATATTTCAGCATAGCTTTTGGGTGCTGAAGATTCCTTCCTCCCACAACGGCACATACTTTTCCTTGTTGCTGTTGGTGTCTCAGTATTTTGACTTGATGACCTAGGTGGACCTATATTCTTCCTTATCAGGCTGTGAGTTTATGTTTATTAGGTTTCGGTATATGTTAAAGAGTCAGTTGACGCAAAAGGATCTCTTAAATGTCTGCCTGAGATCTTATTATATACATATATCATTAATACACCTACAAACCAGATAACTCCCCGGAATGCTGTTATTACATTCAAAAATTTCCTTGTTGACTTAGCAAGTATTTATAATGTAATACTTCCTGTAGGCCCACAATTAAAGGTAAGAGCCTGTTTAGTTATCGATTAGGGAGACCCGGTTTGATTTTTCCATCAGCTGCATTCCTGGGTTCGTGTGCTTTTCATCTTTTCCGCACCACCTTTTTCGAGTCTTATTCCTTATGTAGAACTCTCTGCTGTTCTGATTCCTTACAGAATACTGTCTTCTAAAGTTTTGCCCTCCTTGTTTTCTTTGCCTTCGCAAGACATGGTTTGGCTGCAGTTTCTAGATTTGGAGGCAGGGTTCAAGGAGACTTGATCCTTTTGTCTCTTTTCCTACATATGGTCAGCACCGTGCAACCTTTTAGTATTTTATGCTTCCACAAAGCCATATTTTTCCAGGTTCCCAAGTTATTTAATTGGAGTATAGACGAGTGGAAGTTGATTGGATAACTTTCCTTGCAGCTGAACCAAGAGTTAATGCTGAATTCAGTCGCTGCCCCTGGGTGTCCTTCAACAGGGAGCTGGTTGGGGAGGGCTCTGGTCTCTCCCCCTTCATGGACTTTGGCTAAGATCAGAACTTTTGTCTGCTGTCTTGCGCAGCTGAAGCCAAGCACAGTAAAGCGTCCTAACCACGGTAGAGCATAGCTGCTGCTGCTTCTTCTGCTTCCAGTTTTAGCTGAAGCTGTTGGCACACTCACCTAGTGAGAAGGTAAGAGGGGCATTTGAGATGCACCATGACCAGTCCCAGACAATTACAAAAAAAAACCCCATTTGTTGTGTTCCTTCAAATCGTTTCCTACTTCAAAAAGCCTAAGGCAACCCTGTCATGGGTTTTCTTGGCACAATTTGTTCAGAGGGGAGGTTGCCTTTGCCTTCCTCTGAAGCTGAGAGTGTCACAGTAGGTTCAATGGCTGAATGGGGATTTGAACCCAAGTCTCTAGAGTCAGAGTCCAGCACTCAAACCACTACAACATATTATTTTCTCTGCAGGGTTGCTACCCTGTGGGTGGCACAATGGACAGCTAGTTTTTCTTGGGGGATGATGGGGAAACAATTGTCAGGGTTGGTGCTTGTAACACTTGAAAAAGTTGTTTTTGCTTTGGATTTACTTAGAGGAATCAACATATTGTATTTACAATAGGGACAGAAGTAGGGATGTGGATTCCAGGATTCCAACATTCATACTGTGGAAGAAAGGTGTACAGTTTGGTTATAGGTTTGGTGGGTTGTTTTTTTAAAACACTTGACATTTGAAATACTGAAGATGTGTCCAGTTCTACGAAGGGCAGGAGCATCACTAGAGGGTCCACATCAGTTGACTAAGGGGGGTGGGTGACACTACTGCTCTCCAAACATCAACCTTTTGGCAGAAATGGGCTGTCGGGTTCACCTGTGTACCTTTAAAATGTTAAAGAGATGGTGTGAGTGGGGTGAGGCTCAATGGGAGGAGAAAGGAGAGGCCCTAGGTTTTTTAAAATAATGTATTTTTAATTTTTTAATTATTTTTAAATTTTCTTTAAAAACATCACATCTGACCAAATTTTAACTTTAATTACAGGAAACTATGTTTGCGTGAATACATTTAGGCTGTGCACATGGGATTGTAATTTAAAAGTATAATTTTAATTTCACTAGTTGTTTATGTGCCTACTACTGCCGTTACATTCAGTGATATATGGGAATTACAATTTATGAGTTGCATTAGTACAAAAAACATTAGTAAGGATTCTGTAGGGTATATGATATGAGAGGAGGTCAATGGGGTGTGTGTGTGTGACACCATGAGTTATCATACCGGGTGATGCCAATACTAGTGATGACACTGTGTGCATTTTTAATTTAACTTAATCTAATCTCACCTCCCCACACCTCTTGATTCACACCATTTTGTTTGTCAAATTATAATGACTACACTACTGAGTCAGATTTCAGGCCAATAGCTGTGTATTCTCTTTGAGAAATACCAGAGAGGGTAATGATCACAATATTGCTTACTAGTGACCAGTTCCTTATTTGTGTTAAATGTCAAAATAGAGGTCTATCAGAAAAGTAAATAGCGACCTAGAATTTACATGCCCCTGCACCCTAAATTAAGTGATATCCCATACCATATAACTCTGTGATTAAGAGACTGTTTCCTTCAAATTAAATGAATATAATCAGCTTCTATCAAACCCCCAATATTTGCACAAAGGACATCAATGGGGCATGAGCCCAGATGATAACTACAGATAAGGTTTATGCAAAAGCCTCATAATCTTTTACAGGAAAAGCAACAGAGTCCTCTGACATTTTAAAAGCTAACAGATTTATGACAGAATAAGAATTTGTTTCCCAGAGTCTACTTTGATACTTCCATTTTTTTTCTTTAGAATTGTGTTAGACCACCACTTAAATATATGGAGAAATCCCCTGTATAGATGTATGTAGATAGATCACTACCAAAAATTATTTAAAATGTTATCCTGAGAGGAATAAAAAATTATAATACTGTACAGGTTAGGTAGCCTTTATCCAAAATAATTGAGACCAGAAGTGTTTTGGATTTCAGGGTTTGTTTGTTTTTTTAATATTTGCATATACATAATGAGATCTTGGAAATGGAACCCAAGTCTAAACAGTAACTTTATTTTTGTTTCATATACACTTTATACAGATAACCTGTAAGTAATTTTATATACAATATTTTAAATACTTTTGTGCAGCCAAACAATGAACCATCAGAAAGCACAGGTATCACTATCTCAGCCACCTACATGGTCAATTTTGGATTATGGTGTATTTCAGATAAGGAATACTCAAGCTGTATTTGACCAGATAATACACATGCAACAGCAGTGTGGTGATAAAATCCCATGGTGGCAGAGTGAAAGTTATAAACTATAAATGGAATTCAAACTATGAATACATCTGTAATGGGATCAGAATACTGCTGCCTTTTAGATGTTGTTGGACTGCAACTCCCACCATTCTCAGGGTGGCCAGATGTCATAACTGCAAAGGAGGACAAGACATTGAAAAATGTAGGGCAGTCAAGAAAATGTATGACATTACAAAATAAAAGCTAAAAACACTAATATAAATACAAATCCATTTCATAAAATTTATTTACAGCTATATTACTTATACTGCATTTTACCATGTACTCAACCGTAGTTTTCTGAACTTATATTTGTTAAAAAGGCCCGGTAGGCTTGCAAAATACTTATAGAACTCTGAACAAGACCAATGCTTAAAATTGTACAGTACTTTACTAGCAACAAAGCCTTGACTGAATCTACATTTAAATTATTCCTTTCATTTGTCCATTGTGCTGAAATTAAGGGGTAAAAACCTTTTCAACATTTGCATTGTTTCCTTAAGCAGTCCACTGCCTAACATGGGTTTGCTTGCTGTCCATTTTTGCTCTGAGAAACAAACACTCCCCGGAGAGTCTAGGGGCAAGTCTTTGCTGCTGCTCATAGGAAAAAAGAATTTTGCAAGGATCCATCCTGTCCCCCTATTTGCAGTGAGAACAGGCTGCAAGTGGATGAATTTCTTGAAGAGGAACAGCAAATATGGTGCTACTCAGTGTGGTTCTTATTCATGCTCAAAATGGATGCCATTTTGGAATCCTTCCTGGACAGAAGGTGGGAAAGAAGTATGTCTGGTCACCCTGATCATTCCCCACCACTGGCTATGCTGGCTAAGACTGCTGAGAGTTGCAATCCAACATGATTCTCACTCTTGATCTATATGTATATCCTTCCTAGCAAACAACTAGCTAATCAGAAGAAATGGTTCTTAAGCTAGCTCTTTCCTTGATGAAGTTTATTTTTAAAACATTGATGTACTTTCAAAATGTGATCATATGCCTCCAGTACTACAGTCCACTTGACTGAGTACCCAACTTGTTGGGGGCAATTAGCTTACACATTGTAAACCACATAGGGAGTGCTTAAGTGCATTGATAAGCAGTATAAAAATGTACTAGCTATCACTATTGACCATTTAGGATTCTGTCACTTCATTAAACCACCTTCCACTTCATGTATGCTCGATTTACACCCTTTGAATAAAAGAAAGGAAGGAATTTATATGAAGAGCTTTTAAAGAATTTACAACAGTCCTATAACTAACTGATAAAGGTAGAAGAAAATTATATCTGATGAAGGAACAAGAGATGGCGAGGCAGCTAGTGCTGGAAGCATTGGAATTTAGAGCTTGGGATTTTATTTGCCTTGAATATACAGCTTATTGTATCAACCAAGAAAAGGTACAGCTCTGTTTCTCTATTTGGCAGTTATCCTTAGGTATAGTTATCTAATATTTGGGGAAGTGTGTGATATAATAATTTCCATACCAGACAGAGTGCTAAATTGTACATAGATTGGCAACTTGGTGAATAGGGGTCAGGCTACAGTATGTTAAGTGCTATGCCTCTGCTAATAAACCTGCCTTGAATCCCACTGTGGGAGAAAGGTAGGATATAAATCCTGGAAATAAATAAATAAAATAATAGTGCATGTGTGAATGTGCATACATTTAAATTAATACTGTATATGAAAAACAACCATGATTATGGGCTTTAGAATTTTAACAAACCTGCTAATCTGAAGGTTAGCTGTGTATTTGTGACTCAATTCAGGCTACATTTCAGGATGGAAAACCATCCCAAGTCTCTATCTCTTGTCTAAGCAGACTGGATATGTCAATTTCAATTCTTTTTTTCTTTTTTTTTTTAATGTACATTGTTCCTTCTCTTCTCCCAATGTTTATATGCTGGACCATATATAAAGCAGGCCCCATATATCCTATCCTTGTTTGGGATGAGGCCAGTTACAAAACTGGGTTATGAAACTTTGCCTGATCCTGGAATTCTGGCTCATGGGGCTAATCCTCTAATACTTAACCCAGAGAGTCTCAACAGCGAACATGTGATAGAAAGCTCAGCATCCATTTCCTAGGTACTGAACTGGATTTAAGCCACTACAGTCCTATAACACTCAGCTGGCACGTGTCAAATGAGTGCCACATGAGATGGTGGGTTGATTTAGGCTTGGGGTGAAGACTGAACTTAACATCTGCTGGAATAGAATTCAGAGACATAGCCATGTAAGTCTGGAATACCATTATACAAAGAGAACTTGGAGCACTTTTGAGACTAACTGAGCAAAATAAATTGTCGCATACCGGTAAGCTTTCGTAGACTTGGTGTGAGGAAATAGACCAAGTCTATGAAAGCTTATGTTACAACTTATTGTGCTCAAAGGTGCTACAAGATCCCTTTGCATCTATTGAATTTCTCAAGGATCTAACCCACCCACATTTTTGCTTCTGTTTCACTTCATGCAGTAATTTCAAACCTCAATGAGACATTTTGACATTTTATGATAAATAGAATGCAAGATAGGATTATAAAGATTGTATTATGTGTTGTGGTAGAACATTACTTGACTTCTGCCCAGCAGCTCTTTTTGGGTCTGGGCTAAGGAGTCGAAGTACCAGCACATTCTGTTATGGTTCTCAACTATGGAAAGTGAGGTGAAACCCAAGCTATTTTTGCAAGCACACAGCTTTTGCATTAATTAAACTTAGCAGTTATTTTTAGTGGTAATATTGCTAACATAGATCATTAGACCAAAGGTTCCCAAACCTTGACCCTCCAGATGTTTTGGATATCAACTCCCAGAATTCCTGATTGTTGGTTGAGCTGGCTGGAGCTTTTGCAAATTGAAGTTCAAAATACTTGAGTGACCAAAATTTAGGAACCACTGAAATTTCTTCTTTATCCATTAGCAAGTGCTGCAAGGTTGGGGAACACACAACTGCACTGTTATTTCTACAACATTTAACCAGACCAGTTAAAAGTATCAGGTCCAAGTTACACCAGCAGACAAGGGATACTCTAAAGGTCTTTGTTCTAGATCTAAAAACCCAGTAATTTGAACATGCCTTTTATTATGTGATTAGGATAGACAGGTCCCATTCCTGACTTTGAGAAGATAACAAATTGGAGTTATAATTGAAATCCAGGCATACCTTAGTTCTTGACCTACCTTGCCAATCTTCCCTCTTCCTGCAGGCATTCAGGGACAACTCTACAATGTGGTGCTATGTGCTGCTCATCAGTGTTCTTTGGACTGTGGTCTGGTTCTTCCGAGACCGGCGAATGTTGCGTACCTTCAAGGATAAGTATGTTTTCATCACAGGCTGTGACACAGGGTTTGGGAACATGTTGGCCAAGAGGCTTGACAAGAAGGGCTTCCAAGTGTTAGCCGGTTGTCTGACTCAGAAAGGGGCGGATAATCTACAGCGTTCCAGTTCACCAAGCCTCCGCACCACCCTCCTCGATGTCACCAACTCTGAGAGCATCCGCAAAGCAGTAGAGTGGGTGAAGGGTGAAGTGGGTGAAAAAGGTGAGTCTCACTCCAGCAGGGATTAGGGGGGAAACAGGTTGGAATTAAGGCTGTATGTAAATAAAATCACTGTAATGGAGATTTGAACATGGGTCCCCCTGGTCTAAGTCCAGTGTTCTAAATTTCCATTAGCTGATGTAAAATAAGTATATGCAACAAATTGTACAGTATAAACATATTAATTTACATAATTTGGACATATCATGAAATGACATGATTCAGTGGGAAAAAACAATGCTCAATAAATCTGAGGGCAACGGGAGAAGAGGAAGACCACATTATAAATGTATTGGCTCAGTCACGGAAGCTGTGAACCCAGTTTTGCAAAATCTGAGCAGGGGTGTTAATAACAGTCTTTCCTGCAGATGTGTCATTTACAGGGTCTCTGTCAGTTGAAGCCAACTTGAGGACCCATAACAAAAAATCCAACTTTTTTAATGCAAAATTTGCATTGCTTTGATGCAGAATACTAATACTGACAATCCAGAAACCACACCACTGACTGGGAATAATGCATAAAGATCAAAGAATAACAGTTGAACCTTCTGCTCACCTGTGTGCCCAAGGAATTCAATGAAAACAACAACAACACAGTTGCTAGTGTAACTGCTGTCTAGCTGTTGATTTCGATTGACTCAGACAATTGGTGTCTCTATCTGAGAACAGACCACAGTAACTGGTGACAGTTCTTCAGAGTTTCAGAGAGAAGTCTGCACATGTTCTAACGGTACATGCACTAACATATTCTAAAGGATTGAACTGGGGAAGGGGGAACTTCTACATGTGTTCTCTTACTGAGCTTTGGCTCAAAGTTCCAGCCAGGGTTTATTATTTTTATACTACTTTCAATCTTCAGAATGCTTCCCACCTTTTATTATAACTACAGTGTGTGGCATCACTATATCCTTTTACAGGTGGGGAACTGAAACTATGGGCCCATCCACACTACATTTTAACCTGGTTTGCAAACCTGTTTAAATTGGAGTCATTCATACTTGTGTCAGGTTTTCCAACCCCCCCTTAACCCGGGTTAAGGGGAGGAGGAAGGCAGACAGGAATTTCAGAGGTTATTTGCAAAAGAACCGGGTTTTTTGTGGGAGCCGCCAATGAGAACTTACAAGTCAATCCCATTCAGAGCATCCCATCACCTCCACTCGTCTTCCTCCTCTCCCCCGCTACTGCTCTTTCTCTTCCTCCTATCTCCTCTTCCTCCTGCCCTTGCTGCAGCACCTGTTGTCCCTGCTCTTCCTCTGCCTCCTGCACCTGCCCTAGGTCTGCTTTCCTCCTCTTGCCCTCTTCCTCCTCATCTGCCCCCCACACCTGCCCTGGGTCTGTCTTCCTCCTCTTGATCTCTTCCTCCTCCTCATCTGCCCCCCCCCCCCCCCGCACCTGCCCTGGATCTGCCTTCCTCTTCCTCTTTTCCTCCTCCTCATCTGTTCCTGTCACTGCGACTGGCAGGAACAAATCTCTCCATGCACTCACAATCTCTCTTTTACCACATTCCCGAGTGAGAACAGTAATAAAATGCCATGGAGAGATTTGATCGTGGCAAATCAATGCCACTGAGAGTTTTGATCATAGCAAATCAATGGAAATAGCTCTGTTTCCACACTGGGTTATTTCCTAGTGTGAATGGCCTCTGACTCTTCCATTGCCTTGAATCCAGGTCCCCCAGCTCTGATTAGAATGTATTGGTTGCCTCTGTTGCATAGGCATACCCTTTTGCTTGGAGCAGAGCAGAGGTAGGCAATCTAAAACCTCCCACATACTCTGGGCTACAATTCCCATAAGGCTAATCCGCACTGCAGAAATAATGAAGTTTGACACCACTATAACTGCCATGGCTAAATACTATAGTTTTGAAAAATATTTACCTTTCCCTCTCAGAGAGCATTGGTGCTGCAACAAACCACAAATCCCAGGATTCCAGAAGATGGAGCCATGTCAGTAAAAGCAGTCCCAAACTGCATCATGCAGAGGGTGGCTGCTCCCACACCTTGATATGCCCTTCCATGGGAAGCGAGGTTAGCCTCCCCTGCTTGCCTTCTATCGGCAAGCAAAAATGGTTTTATTCAGGCAGACGTTTAATGTGTAATCATGGGGTGGTTTTTTTATATGGGGTGAGTATCGTGGCTTATCGTGATTTTAATATTTGTAACTTCATACTGTTTTTATGTGATGTTATAACTGTTTTATTGTAATAGGTTTTTAAAGAGTTTTTATTTGTGAGCTGCCTTGGATCATTTTCTGGGAGAAAGGTGACGTAGAAATTAAATAAATAAATATTTCTGCAGTGTGGATAGAGCCACAGTCCAGAAACAGATGGAGGCTACCAGGATGTCTGTACCATGAAATTTGATGGACCAATGGTCTTGATTCAACATACAACAGCTACATGTGACATCATTTTCCCTGCACAGTTCTCTCACAGAATTGGAGTAATGCCAGCGTGCAGTGCAGGAATTTAAACTCCTCATCCATCTCTTAACTCACCATTAACTCCATGCTTTATAACCCCAATTGATAGGCAAGGGGTGGGGTGGGGTGGGGTGGGAGAGCCATGTGGCTCCTTACATCCAAACAAACCCTTCCACTGAGAAAGGAGTGGTCAAAAGTTTGGGATGAGGAAAGCGAGGTGCTTTCTCCCTTCTTTCTCTCCCCACCCCACCAACAATCCATTTCCATCCTTCCAGGGTTATTTGGTCTTGTTAACAACGCAGGCGTGGCCAACCCCATTGGCCCTACCGAATGGATGAATGTGGAGGACTACCGTAAGGTCATGGCAGTCAACACGTTCGGAGTGATTGAGGTATCTTTGGCTTTCCTGCCTTTGCTCAAGCACGCTCGTGGCCGCGTGGTCAATACCTCCAGTGTCTTAGGTCGCCTCTCAGCTAACGGTGGTGGCTACTGTGTTTCCAAATACACCGTTGAAGCCTTCTCAGACAGCCTCAGGTAAGGCTTTACTTTTGATCATTCTGTAGCATTCTGCCAGCTTTCCCACCCCAGCCATTAATTTGTTCCTCCAGCCATATCTTGTTGTCTTCTCTTTTCTCATTTCCTATGTTTGTCCCCCCCCCCCCTTCCTGGTCTTCACTAGTCCTCTGGTTCATCATTTCTTCTACTCTTGGCAAACACAATGCATTTCCTTTATTCCCATAGCCAGCCCCTCTTCTTTCATATGTCCCCTCCTGCTTTTATTCTTCCTTGTTCTTTGCACATCACTCAAAGGTAAAGTAACAGTCTATCTCAGCTGCTCCTCCTGCTGGTGGCAAAACATTAAGTTTTCGCCTTCCGACTTCTCAAAAAGAAAAGAAAAAAGGTCTCTAGCTGTGCAGTCTTTCACATGTATACTCAAAAGTAAGTTCTGTTGAACTGAATGAAACTTACCCTCAGGTAAATGTTCATAGCACTGTAGCATTAGATTCAATATATATACACAAAGACAGAACAATTCAGGAATGGAGGGGCAGAGTGAGCAACTAGAATTTTTACAAGGGACCTCTGTCCATTTTAATTATTTTTCCCACCTTACTTCAGCCTTCATTTGATCACATATATTCATTTTCCTCTAAAAAGTCAAATAATATTCCTCCATAGCAAATCACACTAACTCTTTACAATTCTTATCTTGCAATTTATCGTAAAAAGTTGGAGTTCCCAAATCCATGGTGCTGCTAGTATCATTTTATTTTGCTCAGGATTCATTGATTTAGCCCTCACGGCACACTTTGTTTGTTTGTTTTGTTGTGTGCTTTCAAGTCCTTTCCAGCTTATGGCAACTTTCATGTTTGCT
Source organism: Sceloporus undulatus (assembly GCF_019175285.1). Lineage (NCBI taxonomy): Eukaryota > Metazoa > Chordata > Lepidosauria > Squamata > Phrynosomatidae > Sceloporus > Sceloporus undulatus. The sequence continues at coordinate 160,147,254 of NC_056523.1, forward strand.
TGTTTAATATCTAAGATGCCTTTCTCCCAAGGGACCTAAGAGAACTTACATTTTTAAAAATGGAAGCATAAAAACAAACATTCTTCCTCATCTCAGCTTGTGAGTGCTGGAAAAAAGTTTCAAGTGGAATCCTATTTGTGTTTCCTGAGAGGTAAGTCCTGATTTCAGTGTAGCTTCCTCTCAGGTAAAGTGCAACATGCCCACATACATTGGAGTTGCGAAAATAAGCCATATGTAGCCCCCATAGTCATTTTTGCAGTCCCCCAAGCCCAGCTGGACACCCACAGCCCTCTACTTCTAGAAATTTTTTTAGCAAGGTGGGGGGAAATTATAAGAGCCTTGATGGTGCTGGCCCCTGACAGAAATGCAATTCTACAAGTGTCTGAACAATGATGTAGCTATGGTGAGGGAAAGGGGGACAACGACATTGTCCACCCAAATAATAATTCCAACCTCCCAATGAAATTTTCCTTCAATCCCGAACTTTCTGGCATTATGGTAACTTAAAACTTCAGGTCAGTATTTAGAAATCCAGTTTAGGTATCCAGAGGGGCAAGCACTGTTACAGTGCAAACACAGGAACTATAAGGTTTGAATAATTGGTGTCTAACTAAATAAAGGCACCAGATCCCATTTGATCTTGAAAGCTAGGCTAGGTCAGTCCTGGTTAGTATTTGGATGGGAGACCACCAACAAATACCAGGTGCTGTAGGCTATATTTGAGGAAGAAAATGGCAAAACAATCTCTTGGGTATTCCTTGCCTTAAAAAACCCTATGAAGTTCATGGGGTCACCATTAGTCATCAGGTGAGCTGAAGGCACATAGACACACACAGCTCCCTGCAGTGCAAGAAATTTGAAAAGTTCCCAGAATTTTTATTTGGGTGGTAATGGCCCTCATTTTGTTCCTCTCTTGTAACTACACCCCTGCTTCTTAAATAGTTAAGCCAAATAAGCAAATACTGTGACAAACCACTTCTCCTCAGCTGTATTCTACGCATCATGTCAGTATTTTGCCACCCTTGATGTATCTCAGCATGGTGCCACATGCAAGATGAACAAGCAAGATGACTTTTGTATTGATTGCACATTGATTGGTTTGGTGTCACCATACCAAAACCTAACACAACACTATGACTGAGATCACATAATGTGTTGTGTGCCTGTTTCCGACATGGCAACCCTAAGGCGAACCTATCATGGGGTTTTCTTGGCAAGTTTCTTCAGCAGAATTTTGCCATTGCCATCATGAAGCTGAGAGAGTGTGACTTGCCCATGGTCAACCAGTGGGATTACATAGCCAAGTGGGGATTTGAACCCTGCTCTCCAGAGTCCTAGTCCAACACTCAGACTGCTATACCACACTGGTTTACTAGATCACGTAATAGCCATCAACATAGACTTGATTGTGCCTAGTATGTGGTCAGAAAAATCTGAATATGATACAGCATTTAAAAAAAACATATTTTGATGTAGATGAATTCAAGAGACATTTTCAACTTCTGTCTAAATTGCATTAACTCACCAAGATCAGATGCAATGAGTAAGATAAAGGTATACCAGAATGGACCATTCTTCAACCATTTATTTTCTAAGGTTCCAAATTACTCTTGAGTAACAATATAAAAAGAAGGGGGTGGACAGAAAGAATTTTGGTTTATTGTTTCCCATGATGATCTAAAAACAAGAAGTGTTTAAATGGCAAAAGTTATGTGTGTAGTTTAAGCCCTTAACCTTTTATCTCTGTGCATACTTGAACAACAACAGGAAGCTGCTTGGGTGGCAAGTTTCCCTTTTTGTGTTAACTGCCTATAGTCTTGCCAACTCTTTTTTCAGACACATTTTTTTTAACTGCACAATAAGCAATGACTGTCAATTTCCTGCCTCTGAAACATGAGGACAAAAAAAGTTCCATTCTGCCTTTATGCGTGTTATGCTTAGGTCCCAGACAGTGAAAGCTAACTTGGAATCTACCCCTCCCTACCCAAAACACATATAGAGATCACTGGATGCAGGCTGTAGTTATGTGTGTCGCAGTTTAGCATTTAAATATTAACATGACTACAAACTGAAGGCTACACTTATGTAACAAATCAGCAGCTGTGCAATTCTTGTGTTCAAAAGATTCTGAAAAAGATTCCTACATACTGTATTGATGGAATGTGGCTGTAAATGCTGCAAATGTGCATATGGAACTCCTTCTCTTTCAGGAGGGACATGTACCATTTTGGTGTAAAGGTCTCCATTGTGGAACCAGGTTTTTTCAAGACTGCTGTGACCAACCTCGAATCAATAGAGGCCTCCTTGCGCCAACTCTGGGATCGAATGAGCCCTGAGACCCGCCAGAGCTATGGGGAAGACTTCTTTCCAAACTGTGAGTGCTAATGCAGCCACAACTACTGCCTGAACGGATAGGAAAGAATTAGGTCTGGCTCCTGTAAACGGAGCTATCCGCTTTTACCAGCCTGTACCTCTATAAAAAGGCACAGAACAGAAAAAACTTCCAGCAATTTAATGCAAACAAAAGTAGTTTTTCTCCTTGTAGCAAATTTCAACTGTTTCAGCTTTTTAAAAAATCAGCATTTACATTTTTCACCAACTAGCTTTTATTTGCCTTTCCAGTTTCAGGTACTGTTAGAGCAGCACTGTTTCCATAGCACCCCCCACTGATGTCTATTGGGAATTTAAAGAACCCTCCTTTTCTTTGGCGTAACTGCCCAGCATTCACAGCTCTCACTATGAGAAGGGGTCTTGAATGTATACTGTAAGATCCAGCAAATCTTCCATAGGCTGAGGAGCCAGTATCTCTCATTATGTATGTATGAGCAAATACTCCAAAATTCAGAAAAAAATCTGAAATACAACTCTTCTGGTCCCAAGCATTTCAGATTAGGGAGACTCAATCTGTATAAAGTACTGAGGGGATGGGGGAGCAGAGGAAATATAGCAGGTAGTACAAAAGAAGCCAATTTCAATGAACATTTAAATGATATCTCCGCCTTTTCCATAGACCTGAAGGTCCAGAAGTTCATCATGAACATTATCTGTGATCCAGATCTCAGCAAAGTGACCAACTGTATGGAGCATGCCCTGCAGGCAAAGCACCCTCGCTCCCGCTACAGTGCTGGATGGGATGCCAAGTTTGTATGGCTGCCAGCCACTTACCTACCTGCCTTCTTGGTGGACATTGTTCTGGCTACTGTTTTACCAAAACCAGCACACAGGGTCCGCTAGACTCCAAAGCGTCTTCTCCTACACCCAGTACCAAACCCATGGCCCAACCGACAAAAAAGATCACATTTCCAAAAAAAAAAAAAAAACAAAAAAAAAAAAGTTATGAAGAAATAAAAGTATTTAACCAGTGAGCAAAAGGTGTTCTCCACCCACCTCATCTTCCACAGGTCATTGGGGGTTAGGTTACTGAAACTCTCCGTAATACACATAATATAGACTGGGGTGGGCAGAAAATAAGTCTTGAGTGATTTGCTATAGATTTGTATTTCTAACTTCTAAATTGTTTAACAATGTAGCAAGAAAATGGCCAAAAATTCATCCCACTCCTCACATTATCTGCTGAAATAGAGAGCTTAGGGTAATCATAAGTGGATTTGTGTGTGACAAAACAGCAAGTTGTGTTCAGTTCCAGTTCTCCAAATGAATTTCTAGGTTCATAATTCTATCATTCAAAATGTGCTTCTCTTACAACACTGATTGGTTAGTCTTAGGATTCTAGTGGTGGGAAAAGTAGAATCCTGAGGGTACTTCCTAAAGTGATGTATTACAAAAAGGAAATCAAGATTATTATTTCTAAGAATGGCTTCTGATCCTTTAGAAGGGAACAGTAAGTGATAGACATGGGATTTATAGATTGTGAAGGAAAAAAATGGACATAGGATCCATCCAAACATCTACAGGGTCAGGAGAGAAGAACTGGATATCCAGTAGCAGGACAGAAGTATAAAACTACATGAGTTGTGGAATGGTGAGCAAGGGCGTTGCAGCAGCTGACTGTTTAGGGCAACTGCTTATGAAGCTTTCCAAGTCAACTTTTGTTAAAGGGAAGACCTGACATGGTAATGTGGAACAGGGATCATAGAGGGACAAACTTACAGCAGATTCTAGAGCACACTCCAGTTATGTAGGACCGCTGCCAGGTTCCCTCAGCAGTCCATGGAAATTATTAATATCCTACCCTTTTCTTAGTTTGGAATGCGAGGAGGTTTACAAATACACAGAGCACCTTTCACATATTTGGACACTGCAGGGAAATAGCAAGAGTGTGGTGAACAGAAAGATGTTTCAAAGAATCTTTTTTGTTCTTATTTATCACCTTATTAAGGAAGTTCCTGTACACTTCCAAAGGACCTCAGGGATTCCCCATGCTACAATTTGAGAACTAGGATATTTTACAGAGAAGGCGAAAGATGATCAGGGCTTCTCTACTCTGAAAGAAGACAGATAAACAGAGTTAAATAACCACACAATGAAAATATAGCTTTAGCCTAGTTGGATATGAGTAGCTCAGGGCCTGTTCATCTGTCTCCCTCAGTAATCAGAACCTGCCCTACAGATATCCAAGATTAGGAAGGCAGGTTTCACATATGTAGTAGTGGGCCAGCAGCAGTATAAAGATACCACAACCAAAAATCACTGAAGCAAGGAGGATCTGCCAAACAAAGAATGAGGGGAGAAAAATATCTGCACTTTCTTTATTCCTAGTGGTAGACAAGAGGCCATCCAGCTGCTACTGAACTATAGTTTCCATCATAGCTTGACCAACAACCATGCTGGCTAGGACCCATGGAGGGATGTGTGGACTCATTCATAAACCCAACTAAGGGAGAATGTCTGAGGCTTAAAAAGCATTCAACAACCCCAACATAAATATAGTATTGTGTTTAGCACCAGCTCACATGAAAAGAAGGCATTGCTATTAGTCACATGAGTGTGCTGGAAACAGCCTGCTTCCAGTGTTGGTTTTATTACATAGGTCAAAAAGGGGGGTAGGGGTGGAAGAGCAAAGCTAGTCAGCAAGAAAAGCTTACTGTGTTAGATCTGCCTTTCCTGTGACCTCACCACAGTATGATTTCTGCTACACACAACTTCCTCATTGTTATTCAGTAGAGCAAAACCCAGTTCAATTTTGAACACCAGATTAAAGGTAAGGAAGGCAATACAGTGGCATAACTAAGATGATATTTACAGAAGAGGTCAGGAAAACTGCAACTGCTGTACAAATTAACAGGAAGTCTACTCCCATATATTGATAGAGCAGGGGTGGATAACATGTGAGCCTCTAGATGTTGCTGTACTATAACTCTTATCATCTTTCACTGTGCTGTTATGGCTGGGAGTTGTAGTCCAACATTTTTAAGGCGACAATGCCAACCTTTGAGCCTATCCTTTGTTATACAGTGGGCCCTTGATATTTGCTGGGGTTTGGTTCCAGGACCCCCTGTGGGTATTAATATCTATGGATGCTCATCAATTAAATACAATGGCATAGTAAAATGGTGTCCCTTATATAAAATGGCAAAATCAAGGTTTGCTTTTGGAATTATTTTTAAAAATATTTTCAAGCTGTGGATGGTTGAATTCGTAGATACAAAGGACCAACTGTAATGTCATGTAAATGAAATACATATTTCTCTTACAAACCCCTTACAAAGGTATTCCACTAACAATTACCATGGACTAAAGCCTAGATAAGAACTGAAAGCAGGACAGAATAAAGGAATATTACAAATCTAGGGTAAGTGTTGTTTCCAATCAAGAAGTAAAATAAGCATCAGAAATACACATGCATTAGTTTAACACAAGAAGAACTCTCAGTTCCTACCGATCCCTTCGTTTATGGTGAGGGGCATATTGCCCTCCAGATGTTAAGACTTCAATCTAACCTCAATGAAGCATGACAGTAGACAACAACAACATTGGAAGGGACACACAATCCCCATCCTTGTCATAGCACAAGACTTTAAGCCACTTCCTACATTTCCAGAGCAAGATTCAGTACCATCAGCTTGCCTCCTCTGCTCAGCTTACACAAGAAAAGGCTGAGACAGATGAATGAGCCAAGACCAGGGTAAGCGTACCCAGAACTGGATGACGTAGGCCAGGATGAGGTTGAACACAAATCAATCAGAACACCTGGGAGAAACAATGTCTTTTATTTTCCAAATAGTGATTTACTGGCTTAAAAAAAAAACCCACAATTTTCCATCTCATTACGACCTCCAAAACAATAGTCCCTACTCAATTCAAAAGCCCACCTTTCCATGGGGGAAAGGAAACATCCTAAAAATAGAGGTATGTCTACTTCCTATGCATATGGTATCAGGGGAAAGCTGCAGCCTAGAAGTCTTTAAGGAAGTATGAATTTGGAGGAAGCAGAACTTCAAGAGTGCCTGTTCACTTGCTATTAAAGGTAGCAGAAAAGTCTGTTGGTATATAATAGCAGTCCTGTATCACAAGATATCCATTAGGTGGCACAAGTAAGGGAGGATGGTGTGTGGAAAATGGACTCTCTTCCCATGAGAAAAGGGAGGGAAGAGAAGTAAGGCAACATGTGAATCTTTTCAGGGCAGCATATATTTTCAAGAAAGGCAACAGAAGAGGAGGCATGCACCTGGCCCTGATCCATTGGCACGTGACGGTCAGCTGCATCCCCAGAAGATGAGACAGAAATATTCCAGAGTTTTGTAATTATAGTTGCAGTAACCAGATGTACAGGAAGAGAGGAGGCTACATAACCTCATAACCACTGCGAATTCCTTTCATGAGGCAGCAGGCAAAAATAATGCCAAGGAGCTGAAAAGACAGTAAGAGAAAACTGTCAATAAAAAGATTTTCTTTGCAAGCAGGACAAATACACATGCAGGATAAACGGTTTTGATATGCAGTCCAGGTTTCCAGTGCAACCATTACATCCTCCTTTTCCTTGGGTATATGAGAAACCCCTCCTCTTTGGATGCCCCACCACAAGTCTGTCTCTCCTCCCTCATCTCATCGCTGCAGTCCTTCTTGGTATCTGGACTATTAACATTTTTAAATGACCAATAAGAGAAAGTGGTAGGATAGATAATGTCACTGCTTGTAGTTTGTCCATTTGGCTCATTTCTCCTTTCTTCCCAGGCTATCATAACTTTTCAAACACTGTGATGCTGACAGATGATAGCTAAACACAATATGCATGTCTCCACCAGAGGAGTTTAGCAGCACACTGATTGTGGGTACTACCAAGCATGACATATTGGTCATATGTCTATCTCTATATGCTACGACTTACTCTTGAAGCTTTTAACCAAAACACTGCAGGTAAAACTTTCATGTTCTGCAGACCTGTGCTCTTTCTTTTCAAGGTGTTAAGTTCCCATCCTACTGAAAACCTCAAAAGAATAAGAACTTAAGAACATTAGCGTCAAACAAAAGCTCAACTCTGATTAACTAAGTAAAGCAGACAGACACCACCACCCCTTTCTTTCTGCCTGAGGTGTTTGCAGGAGCAGCTGTAACTGGGGGGCAGTGAGAGAGAGAACATAATTCCTCTTGTCCCACAGACCAAACTGCTCAAGCCTGCAAGAATCCCTGCTAGCATTCATATGCAGTTGCATTTTGTGCTGCTAATGGACTTTAAATTCTATTTCCTGGAGTTTACAGCCCTTTGTCTACAGAGCCCCCATGGCCAAGGAGGAAGAATGGCCTCTACCTACATAGATACTCCACCATACCAATTTAACCGACAACAAATATAACATCTTGAGAAAAAGTAGAGCTATTACTCCAACATCGTCATTTTGATTTTAAGCAACTTTCCCTCACGAAGAAGCCGGTGAAGCTTCAAAATCCTGCACCATGGATTTTATGCATTTTGGTTGGCCAATAAAGGTATCATTGTTTTGTGGATTTTGGAAGTTATTGTACTTTGCTGTATGGCCAACATGGCTACCATGGATATATTAAGTGATTAGGTCCCTCATATCCATTAAAAATTTCAATAGCAATTTTTAACTCCATAAATGTCAACTGCAACAATGATTTTGATTAGAAATTAAATTTTATGTTATTTCAATGTATTATTTTAGGTGGACAACTAGTAGGTTTTTTGCCATTTTAAGTAATGTTAAATAATAATAATAATAATAATAATAATAATAATAATAATAGTTATTATTATTATTTTACCTCACCTCTTCTGTAGTATCGAGACTGCTTACAACAAGATTAAAATGCAATGATACAAAATAAAATCCATTCTCCCTTCCTCCAAAACCAACAACATTATAATTCTCCCAACAATAATAAAAAAAAGTTATTAAAACAATCAGTCAGCAACAGAGAGCATCCTGTTGTATTTCATATGGTAGTTCATATTGGGTGACCAAGTGAGTTACTCAGGGAAAATCTGTCGGAAAAGATCTGCCTTGACAGCCTTTTCAAAGCTGTCAAGATTAGTAATGTTTCGGATCTCTACTGACAGGCCGTTTCATAATTTTTTGATTTAACAAATTAATTATTGATGTAATGAATTTAATTTTTGTTTTAACACACTAATTAGCCACCTTGGTTCCAAGGATGCATCTGCACTGCATTAATAATGGAGTTTGGCACTAACTGCCATGTTTCAATCCTATGGAATCCTGGGATTTGCAATTTGTTGTTGCACCATAGCTCTCTGACAAGGAAGGTTAAATATTTCACCAAACTACAAATCCTATAATTCTATAGCATTGAGTCATGGCAGGTAAAGTGGTTTCAAACACTTCTGCAGTGCAGATGCATCTCCAGTTTTGGGGAAAAGGTAGAGCATGAGCAAAGTGGCAGAACGTGTTTGCACTAAATGCTAATAATTCTGAACTGAGTTCCCTCAAGCACAATGTAACAAGGAAGATGTGAATGCATGCATGCATACAATTCCACAAAGACCATTATAATTCTTGGTACCTCAAAGAAGGCAATCCCCAATGCCACTGCAGCCACAATTATAATGTGTTTCTTCATCCAGACCTCTACTTTTGATACACAACCCTATACAGAAAGATAATCACAGTCAGGAACAGTGTCTTAGGGAGTCCATCAGGTAATCAGTGATAAATGTCCTTGTCTCCCTAATACTCTCCCATACAAACCTCCATATGGACATTGTTTTCATTTGGGTTCTTGGTGCAATCAGTGCCATTGATGCAGCATGACGGAGGCACACTGTGAGGCTGGAACTCTTTCACATCAAACCAGTCAGTATAATTAAAGGCACCACAGCAGTTATACTAAAGTCAGGGTAGGGCAATAAAAGGAAAGAGAGAAGTTAGCATCTTTTAGAGTGGCATATTTTTTTTAGATTAGTTATCCATCTCATCATTTTAAGAGCAGAAAATATTTCATTAACACTCATGGCTAAGCATCTTGCATAGTATTCCATTATTATTCCTTTTTGCAGATAGGAAAAGTGGCTCTGGGGCTGCCTGAGGGCCCCTAAGGCAGTTATTGTAGGCACTGACTCGTCTAGATTTCCCCGATTCTTGCTCTTATAGATAAACTATTTTTTTCAATAGGCTACAGGAACACCTTGCACAATTTAACATTAAAACAGAAAACACACTTTTTCAAAACCAGGACACTACTACTACTTCCTCTTCCTCTTCTTTTGGCAGGCCAAGCAGTCCCCAAAAGCTCCAGGACAGAGAAACGCTGGCTCCTCATCATGCTGCAGTTTCCCACTGATGATTTATAGAATCTGCTGCCACATAAGAGGCAGTGATGCCCTGTGATTTAAAAGGGCTTTTAAAAAAAGAATTGATGAATTCATAGACTATTGATTTACCAAGAAAGGAAGGACTGAAAATTCAGCCTACTAATTATAGCAAGCCTGAACAGCTGGGCACATGTATGATTGCTTCCTAAGTAAAGCCACCTAAAATAATTTTATAATTTTACAGTGAATATGATGCTAGACAAGTATTAAAAACAGCTCCATTTTTTTTAAACAGTGTTCCATTTGGAGTAGCTCTCCCTAGAGGCCTTTCTACTCCACTATCATCATTGACAAGAGCGATAAACAAGAATGTTGCTTTGATCTCCAGAAGAGTCCACTGGCCCTTACTAAAGAAAAGAGGCCAAGCTGAGCAAATCCTCCGTGTGAGTGAACAAGGCTTCTCCTAAATTTAATGATCAGGACAGTGCAACAGGTGGAGAGGACACAGGTAACTGGGGGGCTCTCTAGGTATTTTGTAACTTCCACTTGGCTCAGCCCACTTGTCCAATGATCAGCTATCATGGGAATTGGTGGTCCAAACAATACAGAGGGATCCATGTTCCCTTAGTAACTTTGGGCTGATCATCTTTCAGCCTTAAAAGGTTATTCTGAACATAAAGTGAGAGAACCATGAGTGCCATACCTTGAGTTCAGGTGCAGGGATACAGATCCAGTAATAAATAAATAGCATCAGCTAAAATCTGAACTATCGTGCCACTAGTTACACATATACTCTTACATCAAACTGTTTTTGAAATGGAGGTCAATTCTGCAAACTGAGACTTTAAACCCTATGCCTTTATGTGCATTTAAAATTGCTCTTCTCAGTAATGGCTCTGGTTTTAATTCCAATTTTATTGCCCATCATTGCACACTCCTCTTGCTTTAAAAAAATGTGGCACAGAAAATAGTTTCCATGTTTCACTCACGCTCTTCTGCAGGTCATCTAAAGTCTTGGCGATATTTGAGTCATTTCTGTACCTCTTCATTTCTGCTCTGAGTTCCTCATCAATTACTGTCTTGACCTGGGAAAAGACAGCAGAAGAGAAAAGAGAGTGAAGATTGCTGAGCCCCAGGAAAGGAGGGCAGATTTAGCTAGACCAGTGATGGTGAACCTTTTAGAGGCCGAGTGTCCAAGCTGCAACCCAAGACCCACTTATTTATTGCAAAGTGCCGTGTCCCTCTGGCTTTCTAGTAACAAATTCTGTGCTGGGGCAATGGTACATGTGCCCACAGACAGGGCTCTGAGTGCCACCTCTGGCACGTGTGCCATAGGTTCGCCATCACTGAGCTAGACCCTAATTTGAACAATTAAGCTACCCTGGGGGAGACTACTTTTATGGGGATGCAAAGACAACTTCTGGATAAATTGTCTTGCTGGTGTCCATCAACCTTAAGAAAGATTTCTTCATCTGCTGCTCCTCTCTAGGGAGTTTCATGAAAAAGCATGAAGACAACAATAGCTTAAAATCCAGGTACATCTCTTACCTTGTCCTTAAAGATGTAGCCAGCAATGGCAGCTGCAATCTCCACCAGGAAGATCAGCGTCAGTAGGACAGCAAACTACAGAAGGGAATAAAGTGTTTTAACATCCAGGAATCTTTGGGCATTCTAGCCCCATTGTGCCTCTTCAACCTGGCCTGTGTTGTAAGGAGGAAACAATTTATGTCCATCCCAAACCACACAAATCTCACCTTAATCCTGAGACCAAAGTTTTCCACCATGACAGCATAGCCCTCAAACAGGAGAACTCCTTGCATAATTATCTCTTCAGCTCTAACCTCCTACTGGAGCCTACTCAGACAGGGGGCACAGTATTTATCCCTATTCTAAACATACCAAGGGTTCCCAAAATCTGCCAGGACTCTCCATCAGGCTCCTCTCTGCTTCCATAATCTTTAAATTATCATATCCATCAGTATCTCCCAGGGATAAACAATAGCATTAACTCGTCTCTGTATCTCGTTGTGCTAATTGCTCTTCAAATATCGACCCACAGTATTTGGCAATACCACCTTTTGTTTTCTCTTGGGATACAAGCATACTCATGTAAGAGAGCTGGATCAATGTGTAGGGAACAGGGACCCTGTAATGATTGATCATTAAAGATCCTGGCTCTTTCAGAACCAACTACACAGTCTCCCTATCCAAAATGCATTCTGATTCATGGACTATTCTTTTTCAGACTTCGTTAGATTTAACTAAATAGCATTAGAATGTCAATTACATATTGTCTAGTTACTGATTTAGCTCCCAGCAACTAAGAGATACTGTCTTTATCTCTTTGGCAAGAAACCATAGTTATAGAACAGAGATAGAAAAACGGGTAATCCTAGACAATGTGAAGCCCTTAATCATGCTCTGCAGCAGATCTTTCTTTGTCCACCTGAAAGGTCGACATTAGTCCCTCATCAGGCCAGATAGAATGTTAGTTAGAGTATGACTATTTCAGAATCTTGCATCTACAGATTCTTGCACACCAGCAAAACTGTGGAAGCAGTTCTACATTTTATTTATTTATTTTTAGAAAGCAAAACTTTTACTCCTTACAGACATGGTTAACAGGTTAAATTATTTTGGGCAATTTTGTGAGAGGGAAATCCCAACAGGAGAGGGACAAAACTGGGTTGCATGTGATCAAGATTTCAGTGCTTCCAATGTATCTACATATAAATTATGCAAACTACACTGCATAGGGATTTGATGAATTAATTTTTTTTGTACATAATAATTTTTTTAAAGGAAAATCAATGTGTGCATACCTTTTCTGTGGGCTTCTCAATAAAGTCAGAAAGAGCGAGATCAACTTTCACATGGAATTCAAAGAGACTACTAAATCCTAAGCATCCTGTCTTTCCCATCACAGCCATACCAACTTTCCTTGCTACAAAAAGACAGCACTCCTCTCATCATGCCAACTTTCCCAGGAAACTAAAACACACCTGTAGGGTAAAGTACAGCTTGTGCTGTGGGAACATGGGGGTACAGGGAAAACAGAACTTGTTGTCACAGCCACAGATGCCTGGGTTTCATGGAAAAGTAGAAGCTGGCATTGGAACAGTAAAGCACAAGTGTTCTATCAGCCCCATGAATCTATATTGCTACTCATATCCTGGTGACCACTGAACATCTCCCCACACCCTCTTTCTTCTCCACTGACCCTCTCCTCACCGTAGTGACCATGCAATAGTTCTCTTTTGCTGCTCCACAGCAACCAAAGAAGGAGATGAAGAAGACAATAACGCCCACAGCCAGGATGACGATAGGTGCACCTGAAGCAGATGGGTTGGTAATCTGCAGCGTGTTGTTGAGCTCGATCTGTACATAAATCCCCAAGGCAATCAGAGCTATACCACAGAGCTGGAGGAAGGAGAGAGAAAGAGAGAGAGAACACAATATTAAATTGCAAGGATTGGGTGGCACAGAGGAAAAGGACAGTATCCTCATATGATGAAAGAGAACAGTGAATTATTGCACATAGAAACACACACGGCTGAGATCAAAATACATAAGCCAATTTTTGGCATGTTAGTTGTGATTTTGCTAACTTGTTTTTAGAAGATGCATTAACTTTTTAAAATGCTATGCCCTTCCACTCAAAATACTCTTCCCTTGTTAAGGTGGATCCATCTTGATACAGATTTGCTAATAGCAGGGTTACTGTCAGCAGGAGGGAAGGGTGCTCCTGAAACTTTGTTTCATATGCGAAAATGTCTTGACCATCCTATTCTGCACTATAACTTGTGGAAAAACAAGCACATGGTCCTCCAACTCAAGCAGCAAAACATCTCAGGCTGTCATCTTGGCCTCAGAGGGAGCGATCAGGCAGACCCAGCTCCATCAGGGACAGCCTGAAGGAAGAGGCTCCTCCCTCTTTTAACTGTCATCTTGGCCTGAGAGGGAGCGATCAGGCAGACCCAGCTCTATCAGGGACAGCCTGAAGGAAGAGGCTCCTCCCTCTTTTAACTGTCATCGTGGCCTGAGAGGGAGCGATCAGGCAGACCCAGCTCCATCAGGGACAGCCTGAAGGACGAGACTTCTCCCTCTTTTAACTGTCATCTTGTATTTTGTATTGTATTGTATTGCAATTTTTACTGTACACCGCTATGATCATTGCGGAATAGCGGTCTATAAATAAAACATATTATTATTATTATTTATTAAACATGCAGTTGAAAACAGCTCATTTGATGTGTAATCATTAACCTATACAAATTTCAGTTTCCCATATACCACATTTTTCTAAAACTCACAACCGCCCACCTTATGTTTATAAAAGCCTGCTTGGTGTAGCTCTTCCTCCCTATGCAAAAAGTATTCTCAAGCTTAAAAAACAACAGAAGACTTTGACTGGAATGGCAATATAATAATATTTTAAAATAAATAATAAATAAGGCACACTTGTTCTGAGAATAAGCACAAACTTCACAGCAATTGTTTCTTACTTGTTATGGATATAACAAGTCCGTCAAAGCTACGTGTAAGAAGCAGCATATATGCTATCACTATGCAACATATATGCATGAACACACACACAGTGGCAATGTTAAGTATTTCCATTTATAAAAGGTAAGGTGGTAATCAGCTTCTGCAATTTTAATACAGCCTGCACCCCCCAATCTATGCAAAGGGCTTCTCCATCACCACTTGACATATGCATTTATTCCTCACTAAATGCACTTCTCCTTAAGTAGCTTCTGAAATCAGGTACAAGTGTAAAGTCATCATTAGCTGCTTTCCTGTGTGTGTGTGAGGGGATTTTTTAATCTCACAAAGGATCTAGTTCCACTCTTCATAAAACTGCAATTGGAAACACACTTTGCAAATATGATCAGAACAGGTGAGCATGGAGGGTATGGAAGGAAAGATGCACCACACAACTATTTCATACTTAGCCACAGCTGCTATGCACAGTGGAACATACTCCCTCTGAGTGTGGTGGAGTCTCCTTCCTTGGAGGCTGGATGGCCATCTGTCGAGGATGCTTTGATTGAGAGTTCCTGCATGGCAGGGGGTTGGACAGGATGGCCACTGTGGTCTCTTCCAACTTTATGATTCTATGATCCTATTAATTTAAAAGCTTGCTTGTTCCTTTAGTTAAGTTTAACAATTATTAGCTGGAACAGAATATTAGTTGGAATAGAAGTTCACCCTAATGGACAGTTCAGAGCAAATGTCACTTGCACTGCGTAAAAAGGCTTCGTAGTTTAAAGCACCTGGGCCTTCAGATATAGGCACTAAAATAAGGTTAACATGCATCCACTAAAACCAGGCAGCAGTCTAGGGGAAAGGTGATAAGACAAGAAACCAAAACTTAAGAATGGCAACTACAACAAGCAGTTTTAATAGACAAGAACAGGCACAGGATTAGGACAAGGGGAAGAATTAGAGAATCAAGGCTGATTCTGACAGGGAGACAAAATAAAGAAACCTGGCATTTGGAACTATGCATAAAAGTTACGGTGCTAAAAAAAGACTAGTGTTTGGGGAAATTTTATTGGCTACAAGTCATGGAGCAACCAAGTTGGTAAGTGGATTTCAGGCACTGCAGTTAAAAAGTAACATTGCTAGGTTTCCTTTCACTATGTCATCTCCAGAGCACAAAATGCCTCCCCTCTTCACTTTGTCTCACCACCCAGTTCCCAAATAGTCGGTGTGCTTCCTGGAGCTAGTATTTACTTTTTCCTATCACAGCAGGGTGGACCCACCCAAGGCAAAGAGACCCAGCCCTTTTCCAGATGGCACACAGCTCTTCTCCAGGTACCCAGCCCTGACCTTGGAGGCAATTCAGCAAAGAGCCATTCTCACCAACACTCTTGTCAGATAGGAACACTGGGGACAGAAAGAAGTGCCTCAACACAAGGGGAGAGAGGGACCCCACTTGTTTTACACTGTCAAGTGCACACGGAACATACCAAAAGGAAATGTCCTACATTGTTTTATCACCATTATTCACCTGTTAAGGACAATCAGTGCCCTAGCCTTTCTTTAAGAATTCTCAAGTGCACTCATGGGGAAGAGGAAGAGATCCAATAGTGAAAGGCTGTGGAAGAGCCAGAAAAGAGGTGTTGCAGTCTGTTTGCTTTGTAGGAGTGGTTCAGCCATATATGTCATTTCCCCCTTCCCTTTCTGAAGGCAAGGAACCACTTTCTTGGTGAGGTTATATTGTCTCACAGCAGTAATAGTCAGACCTGTGTGCTGATTTAACAACCTTTACCGCTTTTTGGTGTTGAGGGTGGTGGAGGAGGGATTGGTTTAAGCTGCTTCCAGACAGACAACCCTCCCACATCCCAATTTATCTTGTTCTAGTGTGTTCTGCTTAATCCCAC
The DNA here is from genome assembly GCF_019175285.1 of Sceloporus undulatus. NCBI lineage: Eukaryota > Metazoa > Chordata > Lepidosauria > Squamata > Phrynosomatidae > Sceloporus > Sceloporus undulatus. The sequence continues at coordinate 160,163,334 of NC_056523.1, forward strand.
TGGAAAAGTACGACACTCAATGCCAATCGCTAGTCCAAACTGGCCACTGCAAGTGGAACAGCAACTGTTACCAAAGGAATGCATGAGCACCCTCATTACTTGGTATTCTTCTACTATAAGCTTATTCCTGCATCCGAAAATTAACATTGTGGAGGGAAAATACTCTCTAAACTTGTCAGAGATATTCAACACTATGATCTTTTCTGGAGCATCAACTGTGACAATGTGGGTGGGAATGGCTCGCTTACTGCTTTGAGAGACCTCAAACTACTGACTGCCTTTGTACATTCACTGTCCTCCTAACCATCAGATCAAGGCAACATCAAGCTACTGCATATGTTAACCAAATCTAACCTGTCAAGAAGTTGGTTTACACTGATGGTTTCTGGCCATAGCATAGGAAATGACAAAGGAGATGGCAACTCAATACTCATGGAGAAGGTGTGACAAAGACAGTCCAATCCAGTTTTTGCATTCAGGTTTGCACACTTCTTCCTTCCCAAGCCAGATGTCAAGTTGTATCAGTTTTATACTACAAATATATCTGGGGCAGTTTCCACAAGCCATGCATAGGCAGAGAGAGCGATATATAAATCAAACCCAGTCAATGTGGGCATAATCTTATTTTCCACTGGGGAAAATAGGTAAAATTAACAACCTAAAATACCTGGGCCTTAATGCAGTTGCTGTACCCATCTAGAGCATACCCACCAAATCAATGGGAAACTGGTAAATCAACCTTTCCATAACTCCCAATGACTCAGTGGGCCTACTTTATCTGAGACTAACAATGGGACTTAGGTCCTAGAACAGAATAATAAGCCACATGTTTCTGTTAGATGGTCATCCTCAACAACTCCTTGCTCAACCCAAGACAGACTGCACTTTCATACCAAGGGAGCATTTAGCAGCCTTCTATCACATGGGCATTCTCTCTCCACCATCACACATCTCTCATACACATAATTCTCAACTGATGACACAATGCTTCTTGCCCTGACCAACAGGGTTCTCACCCACAAAAGTGTAGTACATAATGATTGTGTATTTAAGTTGTTCTATCATTCCTTTTTTGTTTAGCTGAACAGGCAGACTTGCATAGAATCCTCAGACTGTTTCTTATAAGGACACTTGGAGAATTTATGGCACATCCACAGTTAAGCCATTTATCATAAGCATTACTAAAATGCATAAAGTGGCCTCACTTGGTAAGTTTCCCAAAAGACATGTAATCACTTCCTCCCTTCATGCTGACGTTCCACTGCTTCCTAAGTAAAGATAAACTGAGACAAAAACCACAATTTCACTCACTTCCTGACTAATATTATACTACGGTCACATTAAGTAACCAAGTGTAAGCAAACAAATGAGTCTCCTGGCCATCCAGTTGTCCTAGCAGAAGTGGGGCCTAACAGGGAATAGTGGTGTGTGGGTGTGCTTTTGGGAGGAGAGTAATTTAAAATACCAACTTCCAAAACCTACACTTAAAGAACTGAAATTTTAAAATTGTGGCCAGAGCTCTTTTAGCTTTAACTTAGGGTTGGGTAACTGTGGCCCCCTTCCAATATTTTTGGCCTCATCAATCCTAGTCAGCACAACCAAAAGTAAGACTATGGTAGTTGCACAGCAACTCACATCTGCTCTAGCTCAATAGTGAAACCATAAGCAATACTCCCACTTAACCATGCAAACCAAGCAAATAGTATGTTTTTCACTATCCTGTCTGAGTTATATAAAAACAAATCCTAACTTCTGACAATCATAACATGTTACTGCTTATTATAAAATACCTAACACAGTACATGTTTCTATGTCAACTTTGGTTTAAAACCAAGTAGTTTTCACTGAGAATACAAGAGCTAGTGTCATTTTATCACTAAGAGCTAAGGCAACACATACATAGAAATCTGGACTATACCAAGCATACAATTAGAACTACGTACAGTTAAAATACCTATTTTTGAATTTTGATTTTCACATGTAAATTTAGGACAAAGTGAAATACTGAAAAAATCATTTTGGATTATGTAGCAATTATGGAAGTTCAAATTCTAGATTCTTTTATTTTCAGTAGGCTACATCCCATAATTACATATCAACGTGACTAAGCCTCGAGGTCATTTTAACCTACCAGTGTTTGTGATTTTGTCACATTAACAGGGAGAGCAAACATACAGCTAATGAGCTCTTTCTGAGGTGAGAAAATCAAGTTCCATCTGCCACACAGAAAGGTGAATATCTGGACTTACCTAGCCTATTCCCCATCTTCTCCCATATTAGTACCTTGATTTTTAAGAAGTATTCAGGAAAGGATGTAGCCTAAATACCCTAAAGGCATCAGATCCTCTCTGATCTTGGAATCTAAGCAAGATCACCTCTGGTCAGTACTTGGAGGGGAGACTCTCAATGAATTCCAGGTGTTGTAGCCTACATTTCTGAGGAAAGAACTGGCAAAACCACCTCTAAATATTCCTTGCCTAAGAAAAAATGTTATCAAATTTATGGGATTGCTGTACGATGACAGTGATTTCAAGGCACACCCCCACACCCATATATAGGAAAGGGGAGAATAGAAGCTATGTCATCAAAATGTTTTTTAAAATTACTCCATTCCTCATCATTTTTCTTAAGAAAGGCCAACCAACAAGTTGGTGCTCACTTTTCCTATTTCAGTTCCCAGGCAAATCCTTTCTCACTTCCCTATCAAAACAGGATTGCAGTTAGCGTTATCAGTAAGGGTCAATTGGCCCACATATTTGAGCAGGCAGTCAAACACTGCTGCATAAACTCAGCTGAACTCATGTTTAAAGGGACCCTTTGGTGCTATCTAGCCTGCCCCCCCAACCAGAAGCAAAACGAGAGAGGGCAGTGCTAACTAGTACCTATAGCAACAGGACATATCTACAAGCTCTTTTATGGGACAGAATTTATTTTGTCACTCATAAGGATGGTGATTCAGCTGTGTGTGGGCTTTCCCAATTAGTTTGCTCAAGACAGTAAATATGCAACCCTGGGATTAGTCACTGCAGTATGAATGGCAAGAGAAGGGTATGGCCTATGGTCTCTGCAACAAACAGTAAGAACCCAGTAACCTAGTCCTCTTATTCCATTCTTATAGAGACACAATATGAAAACTGAAAATATGTTACTCCTTTGCTGCCACCCCCACCTCCTTGTCAAGTGTCTCATCCATACAAAATGGTTGCTGACCAAGGCTCTAAATTTACTTCCTAATCTTTTCCACCTCAAACAGTGATACAGGAGAGAAAGAGTAATCTGTTTCTTGATGTGCTGAACCTATTTTTCAAGCTGTGGTGCTATTATGATTTTCTCCATAAGATCCTGGAATATTGTGTCCAGTTCTGGGCACCACAATTCAAAAAGGACATTAGGTAACTGGAGAGGGCCCAAAGGAGGGTGACTAAAATGGTGAAGCCATGCCCTATGAGGAACGACTCAGGGAGCTGGGAATGTTTAGCCTGGAGAAGAGAAAGTTAAGAGGTGATATGATAGCCCTGTTTAAACATTTGAAGGGATGTCATATTGAGGAGGGAGCAAGCTTGTTTTCTGCTGCTCCAGAGAACAGGACCCGGAGCAATGGATGCAAGCTACAGGAAAAGAGATTCCACCTCGACATTAGGAGGAACTTCCTGACAGTAAGGGCTGTTCGACATCCACAGTTAAGCCATTTATCATAAGCATTACTAAAATGCATAAAGTGGCCTCACTTGGTAAGTTTCCCAAAAGACATGTAATCACTTCCTCCCTTCATGCTGACGTTCCACTGCTTCCTAAGTAAAGATAAACTGAGACAAAAAACACACTGCTTCCTTGGAGTGTAGTGGAAGCTTCTTCCTTGGAGGTCTTTAAACAGAAGCTTGATGGCCATCTGTTGGGGATGGCTTGATTGAGATTTCTGGCATGGCGGGGGTTGGACTGGATGGCCCTCGTGGTCTCTTCCAACTCTATGATTCAATGAAAATCTTTGAAAGTTTTATTAATTGAGGTCTCCCTCATTTTCTGTTTTTATACGTATACATTTTCTTCACCTCCATCTCAATCACACCCTGATGTGACTGATATCTAAATAAAATATTATCCCTTCAATAGTTACCCTAATAAGGATTCCCGCACTCACAAACCTTCAGTAGGCCAGATGACATCAATGGCTGGCCACCACTCCCATTATGCCATCAGGTTCTTGAATGAAGTGCTATGTGGAGTTTTTCAACCCAGTACTTCAGTAACCAGCAACCAGGTTTCAGTCCTTCACACATAAACATGCCTTCCCTCTGTGTAGAATAGGCTGAAGGAGGAAAGAGCTCTCAAGCAGCACTTCCAAGCACTGGCCAGCAAGAAGAAAAGGCAGTCCTGCTATCTCTGATCAGTAATTGAAGATAGCATGGACCCCTCCTCCAACTGAGAGGAGACTACTGCTCCAGAAATGGAGGGGGGGGGATATTTGGATCATCTGCCACAACCCAGAGACTCTTCCCTTCCCATATAATGCAGCATTTGTCACAGTGAACATTTGTGGTGGAAGTATAAAGCCAAGTTTTCTTCTGCTATTGAGCAATCCATGTCCTCTTTCTGCAGAATTACACATGTGACTCAGGCTTGGTCACTGAAACTTTACTAACAACCTGATCCCATATTTCACAGAACAAAGAACTAGGCCAAAGGACTTCCAAATTTGTTTCACACACACTCTCAATTTGTTTCCAGCAGTAAGAACCAGCCCAGTGCTTTGTGGAAAAATGGCACAGCTACCACTGATTGTTCTCACACCTTTGCCTGATGAAAAAGCTAGTGGAGCTTCAAAAGCTTGTATGGTGAGTTTTGTGCACTTTTAGTTGTCCCCAACAAAGTTTCATTGTTTTGCAGATTTTGGGTGTTGTTTTATTTTGCTGTATAGCCAATACGGCTATCCCTGATATATTTTCTCACACAGAATCCCATGACAGTTGCTTTTGTAGCAACAGCAATAGGAGGGGTAAGATCAAACTGGCAGCCCCATTGGAAGAAACAGAACCTTGAACTCTCCATGTGGTTAAATTTGGCAACCTGATTGCTTAAGACCAAAATAGAGTCACAAAACCGTTGGCTTCCTACTTCCCCAAACTCTTTGTGCCATATCTAGAGAACTAATGCAAATGACTTACACTTGGTTGAAAACAGATCAGTGTTTGTCATTTAAAAGCATCCTAATAACTGTAGCTATATTCTTGAAAGACAAATGGAGGTACTTTCTGCTTCAAATAAGTTGATTGCTGCCTTCCTACTGAACCTCAAGGAGCAAAATTCTGCAATCCTCAGTTTTCTGATTCAAAGCTTATTTGAAGTGCTGCATGAACAGAAAAACCCATCCCATAACATGATTGAGAAGGAGGATATGGTTAAATTTGTTGAACCAGTATGCAAACTACTCTGACATCATGGAACTATAGAACTGCAGTTCTGCTTCTGTCTTTTAAAATAAAGTTTCTTTTTAAAATGTTGCTCTTTTGCTATATGAAATAAGTGAAACCAACTTTCTTACTAAGACACGATGAGCATCTCCAAAGCTGAATTCCTAGAATTCCCTAGCAAAGGAACCATGACACTGGAGAGGTTTAAAGTATGAAGTGAGGCATGTAAAATGTTTTATCATCTATGTAGGAGTCTCAGAGGAATGTAATATGACCAAGGAAACCAGCCAGGCCCTCCACGTTGCAAGTATAGAGCAGCCTGGATGGGGAGTTTTCTAGCACTTACATAATTTTGCTACTAAGGAAACCAAGGGAACAGAATTCAGAGCCATAGCCATCTTAATCTGAAATATTAGTATGGGATCTTGTAGCACCTTTGAGACTGAGTGAATTAAGTTGTAGACTATGGCGGGTTACAAACCGCCATTAAAGTACGGACTCAGTCCGTACTAGGGTTAGGAAGGTGCGGTGCTTCCGCACCCCCCTAAGCCTAGTACGGACTGAGTCCGTACAAAATGGCGGCTCCCCTTTTACAAGGGGGCCGCCATGACGTCACGACCGCGCCGCCTCTACACGGGGCGGCGTGGATGTGACGTCATCAGTCCGCACCAGGGCGCCTAGGGCGCCCTTTCCGCGGACCAGGAAGGAGCTCCGTTTCAGAGCTCCTTTCTGGTTTGTGGCGGCGCTTTGCTTCGCTGGGCGCAGCCTTCAGATGGCTGCGCCCAGCGAAGCAATGGAGAAAGGAGCCAAGCGGACCCTTTCTCCTTCTCCCCGCTGCCGCGGGGTGTCCTTGGGGCTTGAAGCCCCAGGGACACCCCTTTTCAGGCTGCGGGGAAGTGGCGTTTTGCTGCTTCCCCGCAGCCTGAAAAGCGGCGGATCGGGGCCTCAGCGGCTGCCGCTCTGCACACTGAGGCCCCGATACACCGGGGAAAGGGGCGGGTGCAGACCGCCCCAAATGGGCGGTCTATAACCCGCCTATGTGTACTTCTTCAGATGCATCTATGAAAGCTTTTGCTACAACTTCCTTTGCACAGTTAGGCTGCATCCACACTGCAGAAATAATCTGATTTGACACCACTTTAACTGCCATGGCTCCATGCTATGGAATTCAGGGATTTGTAGTTTTGTGAGACATTTAGTCTTCTCTATCAGAGAGCTATGGGGCCACAACAAACTACAATTCCCAAAACTGCATAGCACCGAGCCATAGCTGTTAAAACGGTGTCAAAATAGATTATTTCTGCAGTGCGGATGCAACCCTAGTCTCAAAGGCGCAACAAGATCCTTTTGCTTAGGGAAACCAAGTGCTTCTGAAATACATACAGGAAAGCCCTCAAGAAAATGGAGCAACTACTAGCCTTTGAAGGCCATTCCATTTTGTCGTGGAGTTAAATTAGCCTTTAAAGGTTAATTGCCCGAAGTTTAACTAAGCAGCTTCTCTGCTGCGCAAGCAATACAGCAGCCAGGGTTTTTGATGAGAGACAGAGCTCAAAAGCTCAAAACAACCCCCATATCACCCCCCTCCCTCCGATTTGACTTACCCAGAATATGAAATTAAAGAAAAAGACCAGGAACTTGACACATTTCATGCCACCTTCGACGCCCATTTTGTCGATTAATCCCTATAAAAGAGGAGAAGAGAATAAGCAGTGTTAGAGCTAAACCTCCCACCGCAGGAGAGGGAAGGAAGGGGATAGAAAAAGAAGATGGGCGTTATTCATACTATAATGGAGGCTGGGAAAAGGAAACAGGAAACTTGGAGGAAACAGGAGGGGCCCCCCAAAGGATGCCTTAATTCCAGTAACTGTGGGCAGAGTTTCCTCAAGGGAGTGGTTTTTAAAAAAGGATCTTACGTATCAGAAATAGGTTGCTAGATGGAAACAGATTGAGGACATGGGATAAAGTCTGCATTCACATACACCTTCCCACTCTCCCAATCCGGATCCTGAGCCTCTTTTCCCTCCAAACAATGAGCCATTCCTGAGCAGAAAGGCAAGCAGCCCCTCTGCCCTCCCCACACTCCTCCATGTTGTTGTTCTTGTCTGCCTTCAAGACTTATGGCCACCCTGAGGTCAACCTATCATGGGGTTTTCTTGGCAAGTTCCTTCACAGGTTTTGCTTTGTTTTTGTTTTATGCCATGGGCACCCTCTGAAGCTGGGAGACTGTGACTCCCCCAAGAGCATAGACTCACAAAGGCATAAAGTTGGAAGAAACCTCAAGGGCCACCTAGTCCAACCCCATACTGCCATGCAGGAACTCACAATCAAAGCACCCCTGGCAGATGTTCACCCAGTGGGTTTATGTGGCTGATTTGGGATTCGAACCCTAGTTTCAGCTGCATCCACACTGCAGCTCCAAAACACACTGCAGGAATAATCAAGTTTGAGACCACTTTAGCTGCCCTGGTTCAATGCTAGGGAATCCTGGAAATTGCAGTTTATTGTGGCCCCAGAGCTCTCTGACAGAGAAGGCTCAATGTCTCACAAAACTATAATTCCCACAATTCCCTAGCTTTGAGCCAGGGCAGTAAAAGTAGATTACTTCTGCAGTGTGTTGTTGTCGCCATTGTCATTATTATATTATTATTATATATTTAGAAAAGATATATAATTAAACTTAAAAATCAGACAATATACATAAATCTTTTCCATACTACTACATGTGCACACACCCCAGGTCCATACACACCCATACACCATTTAATTAATCAGTTTTCCAAAATTGCCGTGAATCTCGTGGAGACATACACCCCTTTTTTCTTATAAAAACATACTCTACAAATTTATTCCATCTCCAGTGTGTTTTGGACCGCAGAAATAATTTCAGTTTGACAACGTTTTAACGGCCAGGCTCCAATGCCATGGAATTCTGGGATTTGTAGTTCTGGCACCAGAGCTTCCTGACAGAGAATGTCTCACAAAAATACAAGTCCTAGAATCTCATAGCACTGAACCATGGCAGCTAAACCTGGATTAATTCTGAAGTGTGGATGCAGTCCCCGTCTAATGCTCAAACTACTACGCAATGTTGGCTCTCACACCTTACTCCCCATAGGTTCAAAACACAGTAAAGAAATAATCCAGTTTGAGACCTCTTAACCTCAGTGCTAGGGAATCCTGGATACTGTAGTTCATTGTGGCACCAGAGCTATCTCTTGACAGAGAAGGCTCAATGTCTCATAAAACTACAGTCCCTAGAACTCCTGGCACTGAGCCAGGACAGTTTGTGGCTGCATCCACACTGCAGAAATAATCCAGTTTCAATCACTTTCAGTGCCATGGCTCCATCCCATGGATTCCTGGGATTTGTAGTTTGTTGCAGCACCAGAGCTTATTGACAGGGAAGACTAAATGTCTCACAAAACTACAGTTTCCAGAATTCTATAGCACTGAGCCATGGCATTTAAAGTGGGCAAACTGGATTATTTCTGCAGTGTGTTTTGGACCATGCCCATCTAACTCCTCCATACCTAGGACTTTTATATTATACAGTATTACAATTTTATGTGATTTTATATAGAGACATGTTCAGTGTTTGAATTTTATAATAATGTCAAAGGTTTTTATCTGTGACTTTTTCCAGGGTTGGGAGAGAAGGAAGAATAGGAGAAAGAAAGATGGAGAGAAAAGAAAGGGCTCTGGCCCATGGCCACCTTGACTAGTTTCTCCCCTTTAAATGGAGGCAGACTCCTTCAAGCCACCATGGCTGCCTCGGTTTGGCAGAGGAAAACTTCTTTCCCACTCCCTTTTTCCTCTGCCCCTCTCTCTCCTTTTAAGCCTCCAAAAAAGCTTTAAAATATCCCATAACTACAAAGGAGGACCAGGCGACACAAAATGGAGGACCTTCCAACAAAATGGGGTCCAGGACTAAATATAAAGTTTAACAAACACTCCTGGTGGAAACAGACATTCCTGCTTCTTCAAGTCCTGCTCAAAATGGAGGGCTTTTGGGAATCCCTCCTGGAGGGAAAGCAGGAGATGTAGGGCATGTCCTGGAAATGGAGGACGCCACACAGCTCCAAAGGCATTTTTCTTGGGGGAAAAGGCAATAAAAGACCCAACACAACTAGGGAGGCTAACTGTGTAAACCCCCCTTTTGTTGTTGTTGTGTGCTTTCCAGTCGTTTCCTGCTTTATCACGGGGGTTTGTGGGGCTTAGAGAGTGTTGTTGTTGTTATACAGTATAACCCTGGTCTCCAGAGTCATAGTTCAACACCACACCAAGCCTTCCAGATCAACCCATTTTTCTAGCTCAATCTTTTCTATATCGGCTCCCCTTTTGTTTCTCTGTAACTCTACATTTCATTGTTGCAATGTGCCTCCCTTTCCGACTCCTGGCGACATTGAAGCCAGCGTGGCTCCAGGGCTGGGCTATAACTCTGGGGACAGTCCAGGGTTCGAATTCTCCCAGGCTCAAGCCAAGTCACACTCTCTCAGCCTCAGAGGGAAGCACCAGCAAAACAAAAGATGGCAAAACACTCTGAACAAACAGGGTCTCCATAAACCAGAAACGGCTTCAATCAGGCACACAACAACAACCACAACCAACACCATTTGGGGAGAGAAAGGCATGGGATACCAATGAGAGCCACCAGAAGCAAAATCCTCAAAATAAAATAAAGCGATAACATAACATTGGGGTTTATTCAGAAAGGAAAGGGGGGGGTTGGTTGCCCTGAGGCTGAGAGAGTGTGACTACTCCCAGATTTAAAAAACAACTTTCTTCCAGCATATATATATATATATATAGGCTGAGAGAGTGTGACTACTCACAAGTTAAAAAACAACCTTCTTCCACCATATATAAATATAATATATATATAAAGGCTGAGAAAGTGTGACTATTCCCAGATTTAAAAAAACTAACCCTCTTCCACCGGATATATGTGTGTGTGTGTGTGTGTGTGTGTGTGTATAATAAGTTTCTATTTACCTTTCCCCTTCTTTCTCCTTCAGAAAGCAGATAAATAGAAAAGCCCCACACAGACGAATTAATAGGAGCCTGAGGGTCCAGAAAGGCAGCACTGAGCAAAGTGTCCGCACCCTCCCTCTCTTATAGCGGCCTCGCCCCGCTTTCCCCGCCCCAGCAGCGTCACTCCTCCGCCGACAGAGACAGGGAAGGGCCCAGCTGCTCCTCATGTGATGATGATGATGGCCATGGAGCCGGGCAGGGCAGGGCAGGCCTCCCCTGAGTCACTCTTATAGGGCAGGCATGTATGGGGGATTGCAGGAGCCAAGCGGCAGCATTGAAAGGTATAGTCTGTGGAATCAGTCTACAGAGAGATCTTGGAGCACTTTTGAGACTCACTGGAAGAAGTTGGCAGCAGGAGCTTTCCTAGATGTCAGCCTACGCCCTCAGATGCTCTTGGTCACTACAAGATGCTGCAAGAGCTCTCTAGACACTTGTTTGCTGTGTTGACCATATATAGCAAATCCAATAACATCCAAACAATGATACCTTCATTGGACCAACGAAATGCCTATATAGCAGCCTGTGGCTCCACAAAGGATGGAGACATGCTGGATTCCAAGGAAATACCTTCTTTGAGTTGCAAAAGGACATTAAATTTCCTTGACTTTGAAAATCTCCCAGTGACCATGGCCAAAAGGGGAGGTGACAGCCTGCAGATAGCCCTCCCTGCCATCTGAACTGAGACCAGAAACAGAAAATGCAGGCCTATGATTAATGTCTTCAATTTCTTTCTCCTGTTTGCCTGATGAAGATGCCAGTGTGACTTTGAAAGCTTGCAACATGTAATTGTGCATTTTGGTTGGCCCAATAGAGGTATCATTGTTTGGATGTTACTGGATTTGTTCAGAGAGGATTTGCTTTTGCCTTCTCCTGAGGCTCAGAATTCAAAGATATAATAGCCATGTTAGTCTGTGGAATCACTGTAGAGAGATCTTGGAGCATTTTTTGATACTCACTGAAAGAAGTTGGCAGCAGGAGCTTGCCTAGACTTCAGTCTACTTTCTCATCAGCCTAGGAAAACTATTTCTAACTGATGGGAGACTTTTAAGTTTAATAAAGAAATATTGAGGAGTACAATCAAACACACAATAGTCAATCAGACGGACACACCATTCAGAGCGAACCAAAATTTCCAAAATACGGAATTTGGGTAGCAGAGATTTAGGGAAATATGCAGGAGTAGCTGTGTTGGCCATTTAGTAAATTCAAACAAAAATCCACCAAACAGTGATACCTTTATTGGCCAGTTGAAATGCATTGTTCAGAGAGGGTTTGCCTTCACCTTCCCCTGAGGTTGAAGATTCAAAGATATTGCTGTGTTAGTCTCTGGAATCAGATCTTGTACCACCTTTGAGACTCACTTAAAGAAGTTGGCAGCATGATCTTTCCTAGACTAAAGTCTACTTCTTCATCTGAGGAAGTAGCCTAGGAAAGCTCTTGCTGCCAACTTCTTTCTTATAGTGCTGCTATTCCACTTTTATTGCCCTGACTGCCTCCTGTTACATTCTGGGGTTTGTAGTTCAGTGAGGTCTATGATCTCAGGGGAAGGCAAACCCTCTCTCAGCCTGTTTCTGCCAAAAGATAGGTGTTTGGGAGCAGTGGTGTCACACACCCCTTAGGGTGTCACCTGGTACGGTCCGCACCCCCTTAGTGATGGCACTGCCTTCCCCTTCACTGCTTAGTTATTGTATTTAGAGAGATCTTGTAGCACCTTTGATAGTAGATTACCACACTACACTACACTCTTATAGTGCTGCTATTCCACTTTTACTGCTCAGGATTTCTCCTGGTGCATTCTAGGATTTGCAGTTTAAGGAGGGACCTTTAGAATTTTCAACCAGAGATATGTAAATATAAAATTTTAAAATGACAACCCTGTGGATGAGACTTCTCCAGGATCCCCTATATCAGTGATGGTGAACCTTTCACAGACCGAGTGCCCAAACCACACTTATTTATTGCAAAGTGCCACGTACCTCTGGCTTTCTAGTAAGAAACTCTGGCAAACTCTGTGCTAGGGTGACAGCATGTGTGCCCACAGAATGGGCTCCGAGTGCCACGTCTGGCATGCGTGCCATAGGTTCACCATCACTGCCCTATACTCTACTACTCTGCTCAGGTCCTGCACATTCAGGCCCATGGTCACTCTGATTTAATCCAATTATCTGGCATGCAGTCTTCCTCTCTTTCTACTTCCCTTCACTTTCTCCAGCATCATTGCCTTTTCTAATGAGTCATGCTTTCTCAGCATATGGCCAAAGTAGGACAGCCTGTTTAGTCATCTTGGCTTCCAGGTAGAGTTCAGGCTTGATCTGTTCTAGAACCCATTTGTTTGCTTTCTTGCCTGTCCACAGTATCCTTAGCACTCTTCTCCAGAACTTTTGGTCTACAGTGCCCAGAATCCCCCAAACTTGTGATTCTGAGAGTTGTAGTCTTGAGTCCCATCTTGGGAGAAAGGCAGCATATAAATGAAGTATGCAAATATAGTCTATGAAGCAAATTTTCAGGTCTTGGAGCCTTCATGGACAACAGTTCACTTCAGCTGATACATGGATACACCAGTTGTTATATTGTTATCAACATTGTTTGAATGAGTAACAATAAGTGAGGCTAGTGGAATCAAGGAACTGAACTATAACAAACAAAAACAGTGTTATTATTGTGTGTGCTTTCAAGTCATTTCCAGCTTAAGGCAAATGTATCACAGGGTTTTCTGAGAGCTGGGAATATGTGACTTGCTCCCAGTGGGTTTTCATAGTTATCTTTAATAGTGGCAGTTAACAAACAATCAGTGCAGCTGAAGAAGTGAATTGATAGCCACTAAAACCTATGCTGAAATAAGTCAAAGGTGCCACAAGATCCCTTCTCTTCCTTCCACCCTCTTTTCCTTTTTATGCTGTGATAGACTAACAAGGTTATCGCTTTGAAAACAATCGGTTGATAACATGACTCATTTGCACTGGTGAGCTGATTCACACATGGTGAGATTTTCAAAGTGTCTTCCTTTTTCTTTTCTTTTGTCCATTTAAGCCACAGCAGATGACACTGAACCTTCTTATGAATTTTTTGGTTCAGCTGTTTCCCACTGGTTTTTTTCTTTGAACACACCTTGGGTGGTAGACACCCAACTTGAAAAGGTAACTTACTAACAACAGCGGAAATCCAGCAAAATCAGCTCAGATCTTGAAGCAAAACTCGCTGCCAAATATATATAATCATATCTACTCTGATAACACTCAGGATGATAACTTCAGGGAGTTATACAGCTACCAATCTTCCAGTGTGATATACACTATCATTGGCCACAAAGTTGTTCAGTATTCTCCACAGGGCAAACAGATCATTCTGTATGCATAGGAACACATTAGAAATGGGAACGAGTGGGTGCAGTGTAAATAAAATAAACAAGGGGAAACACTTGAGTCTGCTCTGTCACTGGTCTCAAGGCACCATTTGTGAATAAAGTAACATAAAAGACATATTCCAGCAAATGAAAGCTGAACAAGAATTCACCAAGATTCATCTCTCTGGCATAAAACAAAATATTTTCCTCATTCTGTTCAGCAGGTCTCATTGTCAGGTTAACTGCACATAGAACTGTGAAGCTAAAGCTGCAGTCCATGGCCTGTTTATGTTGCAGTAAAGGTGTGTCTGAGTTAATCCTGGTGGATCATTTGCTGTTGACTGCTGTCTAGTCTCTGTGAATGAGTCAATGAGAGCCAGCATGGTGTAGTGGTTTGAGTGTTGGACTACAACTCTGGAGACCAGGGTTTGAATCCTTGCCCATCTATGGATACCCAGTGGGTGACCTTGAGCAAGTCACACTCTCTCAGCTGAAGAGGAAGGCAATGGCAAAACTCCCTCTGAACAAATCCTGCCAAGAAAAGCCCATGATAACCTTGACGTCAGTTGGAAACGACTTGAAGGTACACAACAACAATAAATGAGTCACTCCGTTATCAACAGCCCTGCTTGGGTCTTGCAAACACAGGACCATGATTTCATTCATTAAGTCTGCCCACCTGTATGGTGGATCATACTATTGAGTAAGTAACTGCAAAGGCTTGTTTGCTTATTTTACTTGGAAGTAAGCAGAGCCAGCTCAACATTTTGCTGCGTGCAAGTAGCCCGATGTGGGACACTTTGTTGTCACTCCCCACTACTCCCAGGAGCTTACTCTAAAGTGTTTAGCCACTGCAGCCTGAGAGCTATTTTTTCCTACCCGCTCTTTTCCTACCGTCTTAGGTTACAGCTTCTAGCATTGCCTGGTTTCTCAAAAGTAAATGACATTGGTTTTAATGAAACATATTCCAAATTTAAATTCCATAGGATAGGATCCAAGCTTTGGTGATTATTACAGATGTAGAGCTAAGTGCGGTAATTCCGTTTAATAAAAATTAAAATCTGTGAGTTGTCATGCAAAAGTTCTTTATCTGTAGGAGCTGTGAAAAGAAAAAAATTATGGGCACTATGCAACCATTGGCATTTATTCTTTATTTTGAAGACTTGTTAAAATGCTTGGGTCTTAAAATATATAATACAAACAAGGCACTGTAAGTATAAATTATCATTTTGTTTTCTTTTGCTAGCCATGATCAGTGGGGCAACCCCTGGGCTCTGGCAGTAAATGGTTTTTGGATGAACATTGTGTCACTCCGAAGTGTGGCAAGTCATTTCTGCTGTACTTA
This sequence comes from Sceloporus undulatus, assembly GCF_019175285.1. Classification (NCBI taxonomy): domain Eukaryota; kingdom Metazoa; phylum Chordata; class Lepidosauria; order Squamata; family Phrynosomatidae; genus Sceloporus; species Sceloporus undulatus. The sequence goes on from NC_056523.1 coordinate 160,178,461, forward strand.
GGGGCCCATCTCCTATTTATTCCTTTGAGCCACACACTGTTGGAACTGAATCTGTAGTCTCTCTTTTGTCTTGTCTCTGTATCCCTTTTAAAATTTATTTTATTTTTATTTATTTGAGATCATGTCAGTCTTGAGATGTCCAGAGACTTCAAAATCTTGCCAATTTTCAGTGTAGTTCATCAGAAATGTTAGGACATCTTCAGGAGTCTGGGCAGAATCCTGTATCTTTAAAAGCATGTTTATTATCTCCAGCGCTGGAATAAATAAGTGTATGATTATTAAAAGCTGTGGCTGCCAAATGGTCAAAGATGCTATGAACCCTGTGATATGTCCTGCATATCTTGTGCCTGGTCTTTTGCCATACTTTTATTTCATTTGCAACTAGGTATCATGGGGATACTGAAGTCTAATTGTTAACATTTGAAGGTACATTAAAGCTATTTTGGGACTTTCCCTCCATCAATTTCATAAGTGAAATTGATGACATTGGGAGGGAATTCATATGAGTAATTTAAGAACTGATGGTGGTGATAATACAGAGAGACTGGAAGTGAGGTGAGAGCCAAGATAAAGTTGAAAGCTAATATTTGGGATCAATTTTTACTAAACAGCCAATGGCTGCAAAGGGGAAAAACAGGAGCCAGCTCAAGAATTTTTGCTACTTGAAGTGAAAAGTTAAGATGGCAGACACTCCATTGCACATACAGAAACCAGCCAGAAGGGTAACTGAATACAGTAATTCTTCAACAGTGACAATGAGACAACGCATTTGAAGGCAGCAGGAGTGCAGGGCAGTCCACCTTGCTGCTCCTTCCTGTCCCTCGACATCTATCTCTATCCCTTTATCATCTATCCCAAGGTGGTTCCCTCACTTGACATATTAGTAGAGCCTGCCCTGAAAACAAGCAAATCCTTGTTTGCCCAAATTGTTCCCTAACTGCCCTTTTGCTAGCTTGAAGGATATTTTTATTCGCCCTGAGGCACAGGCCTGCCTTACTTTCCTTTTTACAAACACTTTATATGTTCTCCCAGCCTCCCTTTTTCTTCCTTGTCCAGATGGATGTTTTAGTAGCGGTGGTATTGGGAGGACGGTGAAAGAAGGTTGGAAAAATACTGACTTTTAGTGTTAGATTACAGTAGTGTGCTTACAGTAAACAATGCAATAAAATATTCAGCTGGGTAATAATGGGATTTTGCTTTAGCTGATCCTACTGCAACTGTGTGTGCCTGTCAACAACAGGCACGGTAAGTAGAATCCCTTTCAGTGCATGTGTGCCTGTTGTGTTCCTTCAAGTTGGCTCCAAGATATGGCAAACCTATTATGCAGTTTTCTTGGCAAGATTTGTTCAGAGGAGGTTTGCCATTGCCTTCCTCTGAGGCTGAGAGCATGTGAGCATACTGAACACCAAAACAGAGAGAAAAGGGAGAAAGCAATAAGCCTGCCTGACCTGCGACCCCTATAAAGTTGAAGAAGCACAGATCTATTAGTCTGGGCACCAAAAATAAAATAAGTAGGATTAACATACGGTTGTATTTTGTTTGTTTGTTTGGCTGAACTTTGGAAGAAGATTTCAAGTGGTCTCTCAAGGATTCAAAATGTTTTTATTTACTTATGCGAGGCTTACCTAATCTCGTTGTTTCATTCACAGGTACATGTTGTTAGTTTTGGATGCAAAGTTTGTTGCAACATGTTGAACTGCTCTTCTTTTCTATGGTGAAGGATCACAGCCAGCATGATGTAGTGGTTTGAGCATTGGACTACAGCTGTAGAGAACAGGGTTTGAATCCCTGCTTGGCCACGGAACCCACTGGATGACCTTGGGCAAGTCACACACTCTCAGCCTCAGATGATAGCAATGGCAAACCCCCTCTGAAGAAACTTGACAAGAAAACTCTGTGATAGAGTCGCCTTAGGTTCACCATAAGTCACAAACAACTTGAAGGTACACAACAACCCTGTCATATTTATTCCATGGTATTTCTCCCTGTAGTACCACATTTTTTGTTAAAGATGTAATGCTCAGGAACACATTTACTTTATTAACTGTGTGATACTAGTACTTCATTTAAAAGGTAATGCATTGCTCTTTAAAATCAGATTGACTTTTGTAGACAATAAAGGTAAAGCAAAGAACACAAAAACCAAAGTACTAGAGGAAGAAGGTAAAACTGTATTGTTGTCTGTGCCAATGGGATCAGAGAGCAGTTGGGTAAACCAGCCTGACCAGTGTGTAATTATATCCACCAGTGCTTTGCTTTTGTTCAATGAAACCCATTGAACTGTTTATTTAACTACCGTGATTTTTACATTTCCTCAACTAGAAGAGGAAAGAATTCCTGGAAGATAATAAGTGTTAATAAAATCATTTTAGGAGAGTTGGTGCATATTGTGAAGTATTAAGTATACCTGATTAGTTTTAAAGGATCTTGTGACTATTTTTTTCTTGGGTTCTTATGGTTTTTTATGTTAAAAAAAGACTGCCACAGTAACATTAGTCAAAAAATCCATTTTGCTGCTTCTTTTTTTTATGAGATGGCTCCTATTCATTTTTATAGTGTGGCATAGTGGCTTGAATGTTGTAGTACAACTCTGGAGATCAGTTTGATTCCCAGCTTGGCCATAAAACCCATGCTCTCAGCCTCAGAGGAAGGCAATGGCAAACTTCCTTTGAACAAATCTTGGCAAGGAAATCCTGTGATAGGTTCACCTTAGGGTCACCTGATGTTGGAAATGACTTGAAGGCACACAACACACCAACCTAGAGAGCCAGCCTGGTGTAGTGGTTTGAGTGTTGGACTATAACTCTGGAGACTAGGGCCCGTTACAGACGGGCTAAAAAGTACGCGCAGAGCATGTACTAGGGTTAAGAGGGGGCGGTGCTTCCGCACTGCCCTAACCCTAGCGTGCGCTCCGCACACACAAAATGGTGGCGGCCATTCCACACCGCCGCCGCCATCGATACGTGACGACCGCGCCGCCTCCAAATGAGGCAGCATGGTTGTGACATATTGGGGTCACGGCAGGACGCCTAGGGTGCCCTTTCCGTGACCCTGGAAGGAGCTCCATTTCGGCCACTGTGCCCAGTGGACCAAAGGAGAAAAGGGCCAAATGGCCCCTTTCTCCTTCTCCCCGCCGCCGCGGGGTGTCCTTGGGGCTTGAAGCCCCAAGGACACCCCTTTCCAGGCCGCGGGGAAGGGGTCTTTTGCTGCTTCCCCGCAGCCCGGAAAGCGGCGGATCAGGGCTTCAGCGGCTGCCGCTCTGGCCACTGAGGCCCCGATCCGGCGGGGAAAGGTGCGCCTACAGGTGCGTCTGTAACGCGCCTAGGATTCAAATCCCCGCTGGACCATAAAAACCCACTGGGTCATCTTGGGCAATTCAAGACTGTCCCATTCAGAGACAGGCAAAGACAAATCCACTCTGAACAAATCTTGCCAAGAAAGTCTCCGTGATGGGGTCAGCATAAATCAGAAAAGACTTGAAGGCAAACAATAAACAACAATAAATATAACAATCTCTGTCCTGTGTCACTTACAATTAAATGTCAATGAAATTTTCAAAACATTTCAATTAAACTAAAATCAAAATCAAAAAGCTCCCCCGCCCCAGAAACGATGTAAAGGTAAAATAGGTGGATTCTGAAAGCTTACGCAGATATATGAGATCAAACATCTCAAAATTAAAAAAACAAACCCTAACACTTTGGTGGTTTTAGCAATGGATGAATCTTCCCTTTCCCTCAGGAAATCTCAGCCCTATCTCAAGGATTTTGTCAGCACTTGGCCAGCCATACCTCCATACTCCTCTTGCTCATAGTCACACTAAGCTAGTACAGAATTACTAAATGCCATGACTCAATGCTATGGAATTCTGGGAATTGTAGTTTTGTGAGACATTTGGTCTTCTCTATCAGAGCTCTGATACCATAACAAACTACAGTTCTCAGAATTCCATAGCATTGAGACATGGGAGTTAAAGTGTGTCAAACTGGATTATTCCTGCAGTGTGAATGCAGCCTCTATTTTGTTATTATTCTTGAGGTTTCAAGGATCTAATGCTAGGCAGAGTATATACACTGATGCTCTCACTCATAGAGCAGATATAAAACCTTTTCGGTGGCGTTGGCTTTGCAGTTGTTGACTACTCTTCCCAGATACTAAAGGCCACTTACTTTGTTAGCTCTTTAGTGTCAGGTGAAGTCTGTTTTGTCTCCCAAACTTTTAATTATTACAATTTCTTTCACTACTGGCATTTTATTATTTTTAACTTAATATTTTATTATTTAAATTCAAAGTGAAGTGTCTTATTCTGCTTATAGTTAGTCCTCTTTGTAAACTTTTACTGAAAGGCAAACAGATCTTATACATATGTTTCCTGCTAAGTTTTTCTTTCTGTAATGGCAAGTTGAATTACTCTGAATCATCATTTCACTTATCCTGCATCATAAAATGAGTACTATATAGCTATGCAGTTTATTAATTGCAGTGATACTGTTACCAAGATTAAAATTCCTGAGTACAATTTTGCTTCTGTTGGTGAACAGGTAGAAGGAAATTCTACTATCATCACCAAAACACTGACAAAAGAGCTTTGGGTGCTTTAGAAAACTGTTCCCTTGTAGGTGAACTGTGTGTTGTCCCTGGACCACTTCCAAAGCAAGTACCATCATAAGATCACCGATCCATGAGTGAATGGTGAGAGAGTGAAGCATTGCATTAGAGAACAGAATCAAAGCAGCAGAAAGAACAGATTCTAGAAGGTCATAGGCAGCCTTTGAATGGCTAATAAGGGTATAGAGGAGAAAGGAGAGGCAGATGCCAACCACTGGGAACCCTTAAAATCAGTGAAATTAACATTTCTATTTAACTTATGAGGTCAACTATATCAGGATGTGCCTTCAAGTCATCCATCAATTTATGACTTTCATAGGGTTCTCTTAGGCAAGGAAGATTCAGAAGTAGCTTTACCAGTTTTTTTCTCTGAAATGTAGCTTACAGTACCTGCTATTTATTGGCAATCTCCCATCCAAGTACTAACCAGGGCTGACCCTGCATGGCTTCCAAGATCAGAGGGGCTCTTTAGGGTATTTTGACCCTATGAGATTAACTAGCTTCAAGTAATTTCCAGCACTTTAAAAAGCTCCACATACCATTATTGAGGAAGCTCCTTGATTCAAAGGCCACTCCTTTACCATGCTGCTCAGAGTGGTAAAATATGAAGAGTTAATGAGGGATGACACCAAACAAAGCAGGGGTAGGGAATGCATAGCCCTCCAGATGTTGTTGGACTGTAATTCCCTGAGTTTCCTTTTCATGCTCCCCAAAATGGAAGTCTGGAGGACTGCAGACAAGCAATTTTTAATCATCACCCAAATGTTTCTACAAGCAGACTATTAACACCTTTCAGAAAACAAAGCTTTGTAGTCTAAATCTTATATTTTGATAGTAATTTCCTGCAAGCGGATTACTTAAAATCAATTTAACTTTTCAGTTTTGTGGGCAATAAAAACACATACATGCTTCACACACACACACACGGCTATGATAGCACCAGACAGAAATAGCAATTGATAAGTCCTTACATTGTGATTGTGTGGTTTCAAGTCATTCCGATGTATGGTGATCCTGGCCTAAGGCAACCCTATTAAGGGGTTTCCTTGGCAAGATTTGTTAAGCAGGGGTTTGCCCTTCCCTTCTTTGAAGGCTGAGAATATAACCTCCTCAAGGTCACCCAGTAGGATTCCACAGCCAAATGGAGATCAGAATCTTGGTGTCCAAGTGTCCTAGTCCAACACTGAAATCACTACATCATGCTGGCTCTTCAAGTTCTTACATGTTTGTTTTTTGTTGTGTGCCTTCATGTTATTTCTGACTTATGGCAACCCTAAAGCCATGGAGATTTCTTGGCAAGATTTGTTCAGAGGAGGTTTGCCATTGCTGTCCCGTGAGGCCGGGAGAGTGTGACTTGCCCAAAGTCACCCAGTGGGTTTCCATGGCCAAGCTGGGAATTAAACCCTGATCTCCAGATCCACAGGCCAACACTCAAACCACTATGCCGTGCTGACTCTCATAGCCATAACCAAATGGGGATTTGAAACTTGATACCCACGTGTCCTAGTCCAATACTAAAATCACTACACCATGTTAGCTCTTCAAGTTCTTACATACAGACTAGTACAAGAAACAACCCCATCCCCATCTTCCTTGTAAATTTCCTGCACATCTCTGGCTAGTCATTCAACTCTGTGCATAAAATTTCCTCTCTAAACTACATCCATTTATATAAACAGTCTTTTCTGTAGTAGAGAAAATATTTCTCTTAAATATCAAATTCTATAATTGCATTTATCTCCTGTTCTTCTATAAAAGATTGCAAAGTTCCTTTCATCAACATGGGTCCAAAATGCGCTGCAAAAATAGTCCAGTTTACGACCGCTTTAACTGCCTTGGCTCAATGGTAGGGAATTCTGGGACTGTAGTTTTGTGAGATTATTAGCCTTTTCTGTCAGAGAGCTCTGGTGCCACAATAAACTAGTTCCTAGGATTTCCTAGCACTGAGCCAGGTCAGTTAAAGTGGTCTCAAACTGGATTATTTCAGCAGCGTGATTTTGACCTTAGTCAACTTGTCTGATGCAGCAAAATCCAATAGTTTTTCTTTCTGTTCTTCAACACTCAAAATTTTCTGCTGCTTCCAGTAATTAGCATATAGTAGTAATCTTGCTGCTGTGATCATGTAACAGATTAAAATATTGTTCTAGATTTCAGATTTCTCTTCAAGGTCTATCACATTTAAGATAAATAATGAAGGTATACATATTATCTCTATCAACCTCCTAATTTTTAACCAACATTTTCTTGCTTTTTTACCATTGGTGGTAAAAGGACACAACATATTACATTTCCAATATTTGTTATTTACACTTTCATATAATTTATCAGGGGTCATATACCATCTACACATCATCTTAAAATAATTCTCAAGATCATAACAAGAAAATTTAAACCTTTTAGCCCATACCTTCTCCCATTGATCTAATTAATTTGGCCTACATTCCTTGTCCATTTCACACTCTTCAATTTGTTCTTCCTCTGTGTAAGGTCTTAACAACAATTTATTAAAGTTTGGCAATACATTATTTTCTTCCAAACACACTTTTCAAATTCTGATGTATCCTTTTCTAAACATAGGCGGGTTACAGACGGGCAAAAAGGGATGTACTCATGACGTCATGAAGGTAGAGCCTTCAGACGGGCTTTACCTGAATGCCGCCATGAACACGCCCCCTGCACGCCCCAAGCGGGAAGAAGCGGCATTAAAAAGGTGCTGCTTTTTTCCGCTTCTTTTCTGTTTGATGCGTACGTGCGCAGCTCCGTCTGTAAGCCCCTGCACCGATACGTCAGAATTGCTACGCCGCAAATATAAGTTGCCGGTTTAAAAGCTCCGTGTCAGCTGCGTCGCATAATGGGTCGGGGTCCGGGACATGCGTGGTTTGCAGTGAAGCTTTAATTGCAACGTCCGCTGCCATACAGCTGTGGAAGCTGAGGCACAGCTGCTGCGCATTTTAAGCCTCGTAACCCTAACCCTAGAGCCAGTTCTGCGCATGCGTTGCTAGAACCGCGGGAAGTTGTAACTTTTGCCGGCGGATGTTTTGGTTGTAGAAAGTGAAAAGGGAAAGTTTGGGATTTAAAGTGACCCCCTACACACATTCCTGCGCCATTTTCACCTGGGAAAGGGCACAGTTCGGCTGCTCCTGGCACAGCTGTGTGGCGGCTCCCCTTTGCCACCAGGCAGGATGGCTCAGCCATCCACCAGCACCCCGAAAAAAGGCAGGGGGACGTCTTGGTCTCATACTGAGACAGCTGACATTTTAGCTATATGGTCCCAGAAACTGGAGTAACTGCAGAAACTGGAGCAGTCCTACCTGAATGCTGACACATATCGAGAAGTGGAAGAAGCCATGAGAGCTGCTGCACCGGTACACCAGAATTGCTACGCCGCTACTTTAAGTTGCCCATTTAAAAGCTCCGTCGCATAGTGAGTTGGGGTCTTGGAACATGCGCAGTTTGCAGTGAAGCTTTAATTGCAACGTCCGCTGCCATGGAGTTGTGGAAGCTGCGGCACAGCTGCGGCGTATTTTAAGCCTCGTAACCCTAACCCTAGAGGAACATGTACGCATGCGCTGCTTGGAAAGTTTGGACTTTAAAGTGCACCCCTACACACATTCCTCTGCCATTTTCACCTAACAATAAAAAACGCTAAAACTGTAAATATTGACATATGTACAAGGGAGGTGAGGGGAGATGGCAGGGGGACAGCTGTGGCTGCGCATTGCAGATTCAGCAGGAGCACGGGGACCAAAGGAGAGGAGGCATCTATGATGCTGCTGACACTGGCAAAGTGCAAGTGGACAAGCATGCCAACACCAGCTGATCACCAGCTGGCAGGAGACCACCATTGTTTTAAAGGGGCTTGGGCACTTTAAATGTGCCCATAGGCTTTCTGCCGCCGCTGCTTAGCCCTGCGCAGCTGCGCATTCGCCAGCCGGCAAAGGGGGAAAAAAAAAAAAAAAGAGACCCCGGAGCTTGAATGTGCCGAGGCGGCGGTATGGAAGCTCCGGGTCCGAAACGGACCCAGGTGAGGCGTCTTCATTGCCCCCCGTGTGGAAGCTCCAACACCTGAAGCACGCCCCCGGGGCGGGCCGTCTGGAGGCTCCACATTCAGCTAAATACACCTCCAAGATGTCCTCCCCTGCCCGTCTGTAACCCGCCTAAATCTTGTCTTGTCTTCCCTGAACATCTTAGTTGATATGCTAATCTAGAGGTCAGCAACTCCCGGCCCGGCGGGGCATCAGGACCGGCCCCAGCCTGGTCTTGCCGCCGCCAAGGCCACCGCCACTTAGGGATGGCATATCCCTAATGTGGAGAGAGAGGCCTGGGGCTGCAAGGGCTGTGGGGGAGCCCGCAGAGGCGGCAGGCCACTTCCGCGGGCTCCTTCTCGGCCCATGAGGCCCCAGGCCTCTCTCTCTGGAGGGAGGCCTGGGGCTGCAAGGGCCCTTCCCTTCGGCCTCCCTCCCCTTCGGCCTCAAGGGCCCCTTGGAGCCCTTTTGGCCGAAGGCAAGGGCCTGGGCACCCGTCCCAGGCCCTTCCCTTCGGCTCTTCCCTTTGGCCGGAAGGGTTCCAAGGGGCCCTTTCGGCCGAAAGGATGGGCTTTGGCACCCGTCCCAGGCCCTTCCCTTTTTACCCAAAGACGCTGTTTCCATGCTCTAAGCCACATCACAAGTGTACACATCCTTAACATATAATGCTACTCTTTTTTGTTTGGTTATTTTCTTTGGAATAGGCAATACCCTTTCATTGCTACATTCCAATCATGAGACTGATTCCACCAGATTTCGGTGATGCTTATGTGAAGACCTCAGGTTCAACATGTTTATTTCATATGCTCTTTACATCAGTGCAGCATTATTGAACACCACTGGTCATTCTTTCTAGTTGATTGTTATTTTCTTGGCCCAATTCGCCCTCTATCATTGAGAGTATTGTCCGCAGTACTTGGTGTCCCCTTGTCCCTTTTTATGTATGGTGAGGCTTTACATAAGAGAAATGCAGAGTTCACATCATATCCTTGAAATCAAGTTATTTTTACATGAGAAAAAAAAGCAGTAGATGGAGTAATATATTCCTTTTTAAAGATTCTGAAACTGGTGTAAGCAGTCTCTTTCAATCATAGCTTTTTCCCCACTGACAGAGAAATGGAGTGGCGAACGGACAGCAAATTTCCTCCTTTACAGCTATGTACAAGTGCAACTTTTCTAACATCTCAGACACAGCACATTATTTGGGCTATTTCTAACCACTACATTGGGTGCAGATTAGATAATAATAATAATAAATTTTATTTGTATACCGTTTTTCCCTAGATCAAAACGGTTTACAGACTTTAAAACTATTAAAAACATCTCATAAAAATAAATAAAAACAAGTAATACAATTATACAAATACAATTCATAGGGTAAGGCAGAGAATCGATGGCATCAAGAGCGCTCAACTTCATTCCTCGGGGGGAAGAGGCTTGGCAAAAAAGAAAGGTTTTAAGTCTCTTTTTAAATGTTTCTAGGGGGGCTATGAGACGGAGCTCCTCAGGGAGACTGTTACTATTGTACTATTAACAGAAGCTACCAGAATCCAGAGGAAGCTCCCTTCCAGAGTAAGTAGGCATGGAAGAAATCTTTTGACAATTCTTCCTTGCCGACTCACTCTCAGACTCCTCTAGAGATTTCTGCCCTCTTCTGAATCCAATGCCTCCCATTCTCAATCTAACCAAAAGTCACCCTATTTTCAATTAAGAAGCCTAACCCTATACAAGTTTACTTTAATAAGCTCTATCATGTTCAATAGACCTTGCTTCCCAGTAAGAGTGCACAAGATCTTTACAAAAGTGCTTTGATATATTTTCACAAATGCTTCTTGCTGCAATATTCAATTACAACATGAGAAATAATGCTGTGCAAATATTCCAAGACTCAGGGACGTGAAGAATACTCGGACACAATGATTTGCTATGACTAAAGAGTTTAATAAACAAAGGAATACACACAGCTTTTAAGAATTGTACATTTGAAGATGCTATTCATAAAAGTAATAATTGGCGAAATACAAACAAATCGTCTGTATTTGCATTTCCATCTTTATATTACTTTCATCAACCAAAGGCTGATTGTAAGCTGATTGTAAACAGAGTTACTTACCAATTTGCCAGGTCTGAAATAAATTCCTTTGCTTTGTGGTACTGCTGGTGTCTGTAGGACTACATAATTTGATTTCATATGACCAGAGTAAGATTACTAGGTCTGTTGTTACAGTATTCAAACTGACAAAATACTTCAGTGGTCACTCATAACAAAGTTGCTGTGTGGAAATAAGCAGGACAGAAGCTAGCTGCTTCATACCATGTAGAGCACTTGGCAAATATAAATCAACCCAGTATCAATACGGACAAATGTTCAGAATGTATTCTTCCCCCCCTCCAATTTTTTTTTTACAAAATAAAAAACTGGTTACTGTGAGAAATGAAGTAAATTCAGCTTTAGTTAATCAATGTGTACTAAGAAACATTAATATATTCAGTGCTACAGAATATACAATATTGCTAAAATATCACTAGTGTTAAAAGAATCTGCATCAACAAATCACAGCAGATATAATCCTGTTGGCACTCTTAGTGCCAGGATCTGAATGACTTAAATATCCAATAGTGTAGTCATAATCTTGTGTGTAGCAGCATCCCATCCTGTGACCTAAATGTTTCTCCAGCATAACTGAGAATTGTACAACCTGTGTAGGTACTACTGTACACAAAGGAATAACTATATGCTCTAGTATCCATATATACTGAATCTTGGTGACATATGCACTCCCAGGGTACCCCCTGAATTCAAACAACAACAACAACAACAACAACAACAACAATATATTATTATTATTATTATTATTATTATTATTATTATTATTAAAATAATATTCCTTAATGAGAATGAATTAAAATTTTTATTAAATCCTCTAATAAGAAACAAGGAGGTCTATTCAAAATTGTTTTCCTAGCAAGACATCCACTTTTTAACACTTCTCATCTTACAAAATATAGCTGAATTTATTTTAAAAGGAGGGCTTTTCTAAAATGAATGATGGATTTTTAATGTTCAAGCAGGTAAATCTCCCAATTAAGAATAAACCAACAGAACCTTTCAGCTATGGAATACTGATAATAGTGAACTGGCATCAGTATTATGCCTCCACAGTAAATAACTGTGGCAGATTATTCAGATGATCATTCTTTCATAAAACATTAAAACACTGACCACTAGAGAAATTAAAATTAAAATTACCAGAAGAATGAACATCTTTTATACATCCTCAGGGCTATACTGTTCAATTTATTAATGGATGGGTAAACCTCTTTAATAAGAGTTTTCCTAGTGTACACATCGCCCCTCCTTCTGAGCTCAGCTATGGTTCATTTAGTGCAGTATTATAGAGCATTTTCATTAGCCAAAGAGAATGGTCTCAGAATACTGTAGCATAGCTACAGTCACTAGTGTCACTAGGGGTGTGTGGACCACACAAGGTGGCATTTGAGAGTAGGGATGACAACTGGTTGAGCCCTCCGCCCACTGTGGGGAGTGCAGTACTGCTGCTGGTTCCCGCCCCGTCTCTGCTGTCCTGGCTCTCTCAGCTCAGGAAGATAAGGCAGCAGAGAAGGAGGGGTGAGTTTGCACACATCTGCCCTCCCATCTTCCTCAGTGCCTTGGCTTGCTTGCCTGAGCTAGCCAAAGCATTGGTGAAGGAGGAAGGAGTGTGTGCGCCCCCTCCACATTCCCTGGCTCGTGGTACCCTAATTCAAAGGGGAACACAGCTAGTGTCATCCAAATGATCCATTAACAAAAAATTCAATCCACCTAATATACAGTACAGCACTATCCTCAACAGTTTAACCTAGCCATGTCCATTAAGGTCTAAAGAAATATTCCAAACTGCTCAAGTGGAGACTGAAACATTTTAGGACTCTCCATGTAAGTATGTCTGAATATGGTGAATAAATGGACTCATAATGGACATTGCACAGAGGCTGCAGCAGTGTCATACAGATGCAGCAACCAACTAAGCAACTCCTGTGGCAAGTACACAACTTCCTTTAATTAAACTGCTTGAATGATTGCTAAAATCTTTAGTGTACTACCTTTAGGTTTTTAATTGACATAGGCCGCACAATTAAGCTAGCTAGACATAGCAGAAGTAAATGAAAGAAAGGAAGAACATACAGTCCCAAGAAAAGTAAACTACATTTTCCCACAAACCACTTTTAAGCACAAAAGCAACACTATAAAAATACATAAGCTGCTTACATAATCAAAGAAAACTGAAAACCCAGAACCCAGAGGAGGAAATAAAGACTAGGACCAAGGCTTTTCAAGAGAACACAGCATTTCACATCAGTTAATACCCATCATAGGAAAAGATGTACTCGTCAGGTGGCAAAGCTGTACTGATAGGTGTTTGTAAGGAGGACTGCTAAGGAGAAATAATCAGAATATTTAATTACTCCTGTTAATGGCATAAATACCAATTCAACCCCAAAATGATTATGGTTATTTTTTCAACCAATCTTAGTCAAATGGGCTTCAACTTAAAAGATTTGCTACTGTAGATCTGACTAAAATGAAGCCATAGGTTAAATTCAAGTTGGCCATTTCTTGTATTATTCCTTCACTTTCTAAATAGAAGCCCATGTATATTTATTATTTTTCAGTGTATAAGCCGTAACCCTTCTTCAGCTTACTTATGGCTCCATCCTGATGTATTAACATGGTATTGGTAGTACTGGATTTCAAACAAACATCAGGTACTTACAGATTAAACTAACCTGTACTGGCAGTGCTGTGGGAATTTTTCTTCTCTACCAGTAAGAAGCAAATGCTGAAATTCTGCTGCTAGTCAACAAAAACACAAATTGTATTAAACCAAAAAGGAGCTTAATTAATAATTTAAATTTCAAATTTCAAAAAGCAAACCCCAATTTTTGCACTTATTTGCAAAAACACAGCATTACATAAACATGTTTTGTGGAACGTATTTACTGAACCAAAGTATGAAGGGGTATGACTTTAAAAAAGAAAAGAATCCTTTCAAGAGTAATAGTGAAACTCAACTGAAGAGTTCCTGTATCACTTCTAATATACAGGATAGAATCCAATGGTCGGTTCTCTCTCCCCCATCCCCTCCATGTACCCTCAAAATCTGTTGTGGAAACTGAGGAAACCTTTTGGAACAGGTTTTCAGGTGTAGAGGGCTGCCAGGGCAGTGAAAGAATAAGACATCACATTTGTGGATACTCATTCATGTGAAGCTGGATTAAGGCTAATGTCTGATAAAGTATGCATAATTGAGCTCTTAACTCAACTAGTAGTGAGGATTTAAGAAAAAACAAAAGCCCAAGTATACTATATAGACCGGAAAGCCTGGGATAAAGTGCTGAATTAGTTACCTTTAAGACTCATCTTATATAGTTGTCCCTCCATATTCGCTAGGGGAACAAGACCCCCATGGATATGGAAAAACCGCAAATAACAAAAACACTGTTTTTACCTGAGAGGACACCTCTCTAGGAATCTCTAGGTCCTCCAATGCAACTGTGGTCAATGTCCAACATACACTGACCATAGAATGGCACTGGAGTAGCTACAAATGGTCTTTCAGTGCAACTTTTAGTTAAAGTTGACCACAGAGTTGCACTGGAGGACCTAGACAGTACTAGAGAGAACGTATTAATGAAATCTGTGAATAATTAAATCCACAAATATGAAGGGATGACTGTATACTGACCGTTTCTCCTAATATTTAGCTTTAATAGCAATCAGTATAGATATAACATTTAAAAATTAATGGTTGTCAAGCAGATATTAATAGAAAACTATCAGAGAAGATACATTAGTGACTTCGTGTTTTGAATAAAAAAGGAAGCTACTTATTTTGATCTATGGGGTTGTACAAACAGCCCTGAAGGGGCGGCTCCAGCCAGCTATTCTTCAGCTGGATCAGAGCTGCGGCAACCTCATGCTGCAGCCCCAATCTGGCCTTTCGAGGGCACATTTTGCACCCTCGAAAGAGCGCCAAAGCTGTGGCGGTGTGGCTATATGACGCTCCTTTGGTACTGCGTCATCTGGATGCCATGTGCCATCCAGAGCAGCACGTGGCCTCAGGGCACCCTGGGGGGACAGAGTCAGGCATGTGTCGTCAGGACGCTATACCCTGACTCTGCCCCCAGGCTGGCCTTTCAGGCCGGTCTGGACAGGGCCAAAGATAGCACTATCCATAACACTGATGACAATGCTCTATTACAAATCCCTGTTACCAGCAAAGAAGCATGGCAACAGTTAGACATTCCAATATAACAAGAAGACTGTGTTTACAGATGTATCTGTCAAAAAAACAAACCAAAACCCTGTATGTTCAGTATCTCATTTGTGAACATGGACCTCCTGGGTTGTCTTCTCAGAATATTAACAGAAAGAAGGCACAGAAAAAACAAAAGTTGGAAAGTTGTAAGCGTTCATTTTAGTTTCACAGTAGGCCATAGGCAAAACCTTAGCTCCCTCAGTAGCTAATTACAGCACAGAATTGCATGTGAAATGTAGAGAAAACATATTTTTTGTTCCATTAACAGATATTTTCTTTATTCTATTTGTATCAGTTTGAATGTATTTTATAGTTGACACAGATATTGTAACTGCATGTTACCTATTAAGATATCTGAAACCTTTCAATATTGTCCAGTACATCAAACAATTTTAAAATACCTTTATAAATGTCAGTGTTTAATGGGCAATGTGGAGAAAATGGTATATGAAATGTTTTATCACAAAAATCATTGCTTTCTTTGGAGACAACTGTGTAATTTAATAAGAGAATGTACATCTACAAAAATATAGATGTGCATACAATTTTAAAATCATGCTCATTTCATTAAAACCGAATCTTTATTATTCTAGCCAGTGGCCAAATTCAATGCAACTTTTCAATCAATCACGCTGTTGCTTGGTGAATAAATTTTGTGTTCGTCAAATTTAAAAATTATGCATAGGATAACAGGTGGCCTCCAGACAGACTGAAGTACTGTCTTCAGATCTCTAACAGGGGACTACCATAAATAAGTTTCACACGAAGAGCATTTCCAAAAGCAGCAAACTGAGATCTAAGCATTGGGAAGGTCAAGTTAATCAGCTAACAAAAGTTTAATTCTCAGTTCCAAATTAATAAAATTTTCAACACCTACAAGAAAATAGCATTTTTGTACTTGTCTAGATTAGTTTTAACCTTAAGAATTTTATACTCTTAAGCATCTGAAGGTTAAAAATGCCATTAGATGAAAGCATAGTATCTAGTTACATCCTAGGTATCTGAACTGTACCTGTCCTCATAGAACTCTCAAACCACAGCTTAAATGGCCTTTCTAAACCCCCCCCCCAAAAAAAAAACACCAGTTTGACACTTGAGTTCTTAAAGGGAAACTGAGAGGGGGAACAAGATGGCAATTTCCCTTTGAATTGCTACTGTATAAAATTCTTGAAGTTTTCTCTCCCCCCCCCCCCAGTTCTTCAATGTGATAGTCTGGCAGAACTTTTACAGTGTGATATTTGGGGAATATTCTGAAGATCTGTAGATGGAGAAGAAATCTAAAATTTGGATAAATACATACACATGTACCTTTATAAATTAATTTTGAAGTTCACAGTTGGAGATGTACCTCATTTCAGAGACCAGGATGAGAGAGAGACTCAAGATCCCTAATGATTCAAAGTGACTTTGAGAGAAAGGATAAGTTCCATCCAGGGAAAAACCAGTCAACAAACTAGAGGGAGGAGCTCACATCGGAGTTTCTTCAGCCCTGGATATATTATTGGTGCAATGCTAATTTAGAAATTCATGCATGAAAATGTATGAAGGAATAGCAAAGGAAAGCCAAAACCCTATTCAGATGACCTCTGCACA
>NC_056523.1:160195013-160197915 GCF_019175285.1 Sceloporus undulatus
AATGGGGAACCAAATAGTTACATTTTTGGTTTGTACAGCGCACCCACATCATACGCGAGTGCGCCTTACGCGGCTTGAGCATATGTGCTCAAGCCGCGGGGCGGCATGTCCCATTCAATTGAATGGGTGTGCGCACCCACGTCATACGCGAGTGCGCCTTACGCGGCTTGAGCATATGTGCTCAAGCCGCGGGGTGGCATGTCCCATTCAATTGAATGGGTGTGCGCCCCCGTTGCGCCCCGCCGTGCACAAGCCCCATTGTTTACAATGGGGCTTGAGCATAGGTGGATTTCGCCTTACACGGGGGGATCCGGAAAGGATCCCCGCATAAGGCGAGGGCCCACTGTACTATAATTAAAGATAGGCATAGATTAAGCATCTCTCAGTTCTGAACCCATAGACACTGTGAGAAAGCACAGGTCAGAAAACTGGTTAGTTGTGCATCTTATATCACAGACTATTGTGGATGAAGAGAATATGCAATACTAGTGATGTTTTGTTTCTTTTTCTATGTATTGAGTGATGACTGTCTAAAATCATGCATTCGGACAAAAAACACATTTCTGTATCCATTGTATAGCATGGTGACAGTAAAGCATGTTAAGAAATCAGCCTTTTCCCTCATGGATATTTAATGCTAATGGGAACTATGAACACAACTCATTTATACCAAGTCTCTTTAGTACCACAAATTATTTTAATAGCCTGATTATTGATTAGCTTTGTTTTATCTTGCAGCGTTGTCCAACTTCACCATTAATTTGTCAGGAGTTATGTGCACAATGCCAGTACCAGTGAACTGTGATTGGAATACAATTAAGGGTTGGTTATTAGGTGGTCATACTCAATTCACCATTAATTTGTCAGGATGTTCTGCATGTGAGTAAGGGCAGTGACAGGAATCTGGCCATGTTACTAAAGTAATGTGACATTTAAAGCATTTTTAAAATGACCAGTGAAAACACAATGGTATCACAGAAAGGTAATCAATGCTGTAATAGGAATTTGAGGACTATGGGTTAAGAGAACTGCATAAAGGAAAACGGCCATCAGTGTACAGTACACATACACTGTGTACATTCAGATTTTCCCTTTGAAGAGCTTTCATGCCAAACCCCAAACTTTTAAATAAATGATGATTTAAGAAGCAGCTTGAGGCTCTGTATGGGTTACTACCTACAAAATCTGGGTGATTATGGAGATTCTATGTACCGTATTTTCCGGTGTATAAGACGACTGGGCGTATAAGACGACCCCCAACTTTTCCAGTTAAAATATAGAGTTTGGGATATACTTGCCGTATAAGACCACCCCTCTTCCAATGCACATCAAATAAAAATTTAAAAAACATCACTGCATTTACCCCAACTCGTTCTCTAATCTTGGCTTGCTTGCTTGCTTGCTTGCCTATCTATCTATCTATCTATCTATCTATCTATCTATCTATCTATCTATCTATCTATCTATCTATCCATCTATTTATTTCTCTATCCATCCATCCATCCATCTCCCTATCTCTCTCTCTCTCTATTTCCCTCTCTCTCTATCTCCCCCCTCTCTTATTTCTCTCTCATCTATCTATCTATCTATCTATCTATCTATCTATCTATCTATCTATCTATCTCTATCTCCCTCCCTCTCTCACTGTCTATTTCTATCTATCTATCTTTCTCTCTCCCCCCCTCTCTCTGTCTTTCTCCCTCTCTCTCTCCCTCGCTCTCTCTCTATATATATACATATATCTCATCTATCTATCTACTTATCTCTATCTCTCTCTATTTCTCTCTCTCTCTCTATTTCTCTCTCTCTCTCATCTATCTATCTATCTATCTATCTATCTATCTATCTATCTATCTATTTCTCTCTCTCTCTCATCTATCTCTATCTACTATCTATCTATCTCTATCTATTTCTCTCTCTATCTCCCTCCCCCCCTCTCTCTATTTCTCTCTCATCTATCTCTATCTATCTATCTATCTATCTATCTATCTATCTATCTATCTATCTATCTATCTATCTCTATTTCTCTATCTATCTCCCTCCCTCTATTTCTCTATCTATCTCTCTCTCTCTCTCTCTCTCTCTCTCATCTATCTATCTATCTACAGTATCTATCTCCCTCTATCTCCCTCTATCTATCTATCTATCTATCTATCTATCTATCTATCTATCTATCTATTTCTCTCTCTCCCTCCTTCCCTCCCTCTCTCCCCCCTCTCTCTATCTCCCTCCCTCCCTCTCTCTCTATTTCTCTCTCTCTCTATATATATATATCAGGGGTAGGCAACCTTTTTGACCTGGGGGCCGGGTTGCTGTCCCTCAGACAACTGGGGGGCCGAAGCCAAAAAATAAATAATTAAATAATTTTTTTAAAAAATTAATTAAATAAATAAACCGGGACAAATGTAGGACAAAATTTTCAAATGGAGGGCACTTTTTAAATAAAAATGGAGGACACGCGGAAAAATTTGCTGATTTTTAAAAAATGTTAAGATAAATGCATGTTTCTGAGGCTTCTATAGACAATTGCCCCACCATGCCCCTCGCACGAGACACCAAAGGCCCCAGCGGCAATCGGCGGCAGGACCAGGCTGGGGCCGGTCCCAAGGCCTCGCTGGGCCACATTCGGCCCGCGGGCCGCAGGTTGCCTACCCCTGATATATATCATCTATCTACTTATCTCTATCTCTATTTCTCTCTCTCTCTCTCTCTCCCTCCCTCCCTCCCTCTCTCTATTTCTCTCTCTCTCTCTCTATCTCCCTATCTGTCTATTTCTCTCTCCCTCTCTCTCTGTCTATCTCCCTCTCTCTATTTCTCTCTCTCTCATCTATCTATTTATCTCTATATCTATCTCTCTATTTCTCTCTCTATCTCCCTCCCTCTCTCTCTCTATTTCTCTCTC